>NC_139982.1:16896704-16981704 GCF_963993115.1 Abramis brama | reverse complement strand
CCAATTTACATCTAAATCGCTTTGTGCCCATGTATCTTGTGTATTATGCATGTCCGTTTGACCATATCTTTTCCATTTTCTTCGAGAATGGTTATGTGCAAGATATGAGAATTACATGTGTGTACGTTCATGCGCCTCAAGATGAGAGAGAGAGAGAGAGAGAGAGCGAGAGCACAGTCGGCAAAAAACAGCAGACCGCTGAATACTGTCGTTATACTTTACACAGTGTTAATACAACACCAGTGCAACACTGAAGTTAGGCAATCTGTACACTGAAAAATGAAGGAATTAAAGCTTGATATTTGATAGAGACACGCTGACCAATTAACATTCATGAGCTCAAGTCTCGCGGCGAGTCTGGTCCAGTTTTACGCCACCCTGTGGTTGTTTCATGTTCACAGCAGGACATAAAACACCATGTGCTGAACTTTTGAAAAGACACCAGTGCACAATTAGATTTACTAAGGGTTAGTTGCTGAAACATGTTTTTTTATTTTATATTATTATATTTTATTTATATATTTATTAATTTTTTTTATTTAAGGGTTAGTTCACCCAAAAATGAAAATTGTCATCATTCTCACCCTCATGTCGTTCCAAAGCCGTGAGAATTTTGTTAATCTCCGAAACAAAACTGCTATTTTTAATGAAATCTGAGAGATTTCTGTCCCTCTATGGACAGCTATGCAACTACCACTTTGTCACTTCAAAAAGTTCATAAACAGATCGTAAAACTAATCCATATGAATTGAAAGGTTTAATCCAAATTTTCTGAAGAGACATGATCACTTTATATGATGAACAGATAGAATTTCGTTTTTTATTCACCATATAAACATTCATTAACTCATCAGTTATGGTAAACAGAGGATCAAGCATGTTCACTTGACGTGCGTGAACCAATGAGGTTCATTCTCGTGTTACGCAGCACGTTTGAGCTTCTGCAAGACCAATGAGGTTCATTCTCGTGTTACGCAGCACGTTTGAGCTTCTGCAAGACCAATGAGGTTCATTCTCGTGTTACGCAGCACGTTTGAGCATTAGCAAGAACCAATGAGGTTCATTCCCGTGTTACGCAGCACGTTTGAGCACTAGCAAGACCAATGAGGTTCATTCCCGTGTTACGCAGCACGTTTGAGCATTAGCAAGACCAATGAGGTTCATTCCCGTGTTACGCAGCACGTTTGAGCATTAGCAAGAACCAATGAGGTTCATTCCCGTGTTACGCAGCACGTTTGAGCATTAGCAAGACCAATGAGGTTCATTCCCGTGTTACGCAGCACGTTTGAGCATTAGCAAGAACCAATGAGGTTCATTCCCGTGTTACGCAGCACGTTTGAGCACTAGCAAGAACCAATGAGGTTCATTCCCGTGTTACGCAGCACGTTTGAGCTTCTGCAAGACCAATGAGGTTCATTCTCGTGTTACGCAGCACGTTTGAGCACTAGCAAGAACCAATGAGGTTCATTCTCGTGTTACGCAGCACGTTTGAGCATTAGCAAGAACCAATGAGGTTCATTCCGGTGTTACGCAGCACGTTTGAGCATTAGCAAGAACCAATGAGGTTCATTCTTGTTACGCAGCACGTTTGAGCTTCTGCAAGAACCAATGAGGTTCATTCTCGTGTTACGCAGCACGTTTGAGCATTTGCAAGACCAATGAGGTTCATTCTCGTGTTACGCAGCATGTTTGAGCTTCAGCAAGAACCAATGAGGTTCATTCTCCTGTTACGCAGCACGTTTGAGCACTAGCAAGAACCAATGAGGTTCATTCTCGTGTTACGCAGCACGTTTGAGCACTAGCAAGAACCAATGAGGTTCATTCTCGTGTTACGCAGCACGTTTGAGCTTCAGCAAGAACCATTGAGGTTCATTCTCGTGTTACGCAGCACGTTTGAGCATTAGCAAGAACCAATGAGGTTTGATCTTGCGCTTCAAGCAAGTATGGTTGAGCTTTGGTTTATGTTCGCTGATCAGTGTTTACGTGAATAAAAGCCTAAATTCAAGCTGTTCATAATAAAAAGCGATTGTGTCTCTTTAGAAAATTTTAACTAAACCGCTTAACTTTTGGGTGAACAAATTGATCAGAACTGTGCTATAAAATAGCAGTATTCTGAGCAGTACAATTTCTTCGATTTAAGAGACATTATGCATATTAAATCCAACTCTAAAATGCATATTTTATAATACATTTGAATTTTAATACATGTAAATATATATATATATATATATATATATATATATATATATATATATATAAATAACGTTGGCATGAAATGGAAGTTGAAATAGTCTTTTCTTCCCTATTGTGACACATATCCGTATGAAACTGCTTTTTGAACAAAAAACAAATGTAGGACGGGGCTGGATTTTGTCCATCAGGAATTGTTTGGATGGTTGTGGTTTGCTATTGGTGGATGTCATGTGAGTGACAGGTTGCTCCGCCCTCGTGTCAGTTAACGCATCATCAGAGAAGAGATGAGCTGCTAGAAGGAGGGGAAGTTATTTTGATTAAAGATTACGAGGACACTTAAATTTTATAATAAAAAAAAAAAATGAAGTGCACAGATAAATCATTTATAATACATACAGTAATATTCAATAAATAAATAAAAAAAACAAGATTTGTTCATTTTGATTTCATGTTGAATTTAGAATAATATATAACAATCCTGAAATGTATGAAGAATATTGAAGGACTGAGTAACACATTGCCATGCAGCAAAGCATGCTGGGAGTTCTCTCGGCAGATGGTACCAGTGTGAGAAGAGTCTAATTGATATGGAAAGCGAGTGGATGGTAAGAGGGGTCATGTGGATATGACTTTATTAAGAGCCAGCAGCACCTGATAAAAAGCCTTTGGCCCTCTCAGCACAATCCCAGCCAAGCCAGAGAGAATCAATGTCAGATGCTATTGTCAATTCATGAAATATCAGGCAAATATGGTCTCTCCGCTTAGCTGTGGATGGAGCTGATGTTAGCATATGAAAAACAATTAGCTGTTTATCAAAGCAGTGTTAAGCCTTTTAATATTTGATTGGCTGTTTCAGAACAGAGATGAGCTATTTAAATATATTCAGATGCATTTATATTAATATATATTAGTATTTATCATTTTATTATATTAATAATAATATTTAATGTTCTTTTTTTTGCAACGGGACCAACAACTGATTCAGCTTGATACAAAAATTGTCACTTGGATAATTCTCTTATTTTTCAACATTCCCCTTACAATAAAGTATTGTGATGGTATCATTGTACAGTGATGACATCACATTGTAATACCATGGTACTCACCATACTTATATTTACAATGATATTTAGATGCTACTCTGATGTTCTTCCCAAGAATGCAAGGTATGTTTTGGTAGTTTTTGTAAGTCCAAGATAATTCAAGAAATATCATACATTTTTGGTCTTTAAGAAAAAATTATTTTCTATTCATCAAAGAATGCTGTATCATGGTTTTCACAACTGCACAACTGTTTTCAACATTGATAATAATCAGAAATGTTTCTTGAGCGTCAAATCAGCATATTAGAATGATTTCTGAAGGATCATGTGACACTGAAGACTGGAGTAATGATGCTGAAAATTCAGCTTTGATCGCAGGAATAAATTACTTTTTAAAATATATTCAAATAGAAAACAGTTATTTTAAATTGTAATATAAAATTTCACAATATTACAGTTTTTACTGTATATTTGATCAAATAAATGCAGCCTTAGAGAGCATGAGACTTTCAAAAACAATTAAAAAATCTTATCGACCCCAAACTTTTGAACAATAGTGTACGAATGTACAGTACATAAGCCATGTTAATTTCATGGTTCATTTTTTGCTCAGAAAGGATTTGAGGGTTTCAGAGAACAGTACATAAGTTTGCTCTCTTCTCTTCTGTAGCGTACGTGCTGCAGGTGAAGGTGGAGATGGAGATGGAGATCCAGCAGTACGAGAAGACCAAAGCTATGAGAGAGGAACAGCTGGAGAGACTCACACAGATCTGCCAGGAACAGGCCGTGAGTGATGATCAACTAATGCTTCCTGTTCTACCCTTCACTCCTGTCCGACTTTTACTTTACCAAAATAACACAAAAAGCACTTATATTAGGCCAGTGACACGCACTTTGGCAGTAGCATTAGGAATGCAGGTAGATTTTTAAATGCCCCTACCATTGTTAAACCAGACTATTTGGGATGCACGGGTACTCTTATACACTTATATGCTGCCCACTTCACTAGTTCTTTAGGTCTTTCTTATCTTAGGCCCTGTTTACACCTGGTGATTTAAGATTAAGATTTGGCGTTTTGGTTGATCGGATCACAAGTGGACGACACTATATACAGGTGTAAACGGGGTCTAAAACGTTTTGAGCTTGTCCACTTTCGACCACTTCCAGAGGTAGTTGAAAACACATTCGACCGGATTGCTTTCGTAGTGTAAATGCTCATGTGGTCGAATGTGTTCGAACATTTACAAAAGATTATAGGAAGCGCACTAGCCAGACGGGATTCAAACATTGTCGGCTGAAGACCCAATTTTGATTTGAAGATGAAAAACATACCAAGCACAATGTTCTCTCACCATTCCTGATTTCTAACACACACTCAGCTGGTCTAGCGTCTATCAGAGCTGATGCTCTCCATATGTTTTTCCATCGTCTCCTTTCTTGTTCATGTGTCAATTGCATAAACTTATTTTGTCCATTGAAAAAAACATACATTTACCCGCCCATAGACCCTCCCCTCGAAGAAATCAGGACAGAAGTGGTTAAAAGTGGACAAATGAGACGCATTAAAACACCAGGTGCAAACAGGAATGTGTCTCCCTCGTCTACTTGTGATCCGATCGACCAAAACGCATCTTAATACCAGGTGTAAACAGGGCAGTAGAGTGGTGCTGGGATGATGTATTTTTGTAGCCCCAAACCTGGAAATGAGTGAGCATTTTAGCACTTCCGGTTACATCGTACTGAAGTCAGTATTTTTTTTTTTAAGCCTTTATTTGTCTTGTAAAAGGCGGTTGCTAACAAGTATCTTAATGGGACTACAGAGGTTGTCGGGGACATTAAACATCATCAGTCGAACAGGTGAACTCATCTATTCACTAGTCCGCTTTCACAGCCTCGTTGTGTTTATAATCGCACTCTTGCAATCTGTTATAACTTGAGCTTTTAGGAGAAAATGTTTTTAAACAAAGACTGAAAGAGTTGTTGAAGCTTAATGATGTGACCATAGTGTTGTTTGTTTATAGCATTCGTTTAGCTTCGGATTTTATTTAGGCTTCAAAATTCATAAAAGTTGTGGTCATTCGTGAAGATCATCATGATGAACAAAAGGTGGAAGTATCATAAGCTTTTGTTAGTCACAGACATTATTTTCTGCAATAATCCAAAAGGAAAATCCCATTGGTTTTTGTCGAGGGATCCAGTGTGATGCTGACTCTGGGTTGGCATACAAAAATACCGCTCTATTTTCTCCCCTCTCTAAACATGTTACTTCATCATTGTGTATTTGACCAGCAGATGGCAGCACTTTGACATGCAATCACATTTCACTTCAATTTCATCTGCTCAGTAACACAGCACCGGTAATTTAAAATATATGCGTTTTGATGGATCAGATTGTGTCAGATAAAGACAATTTTTTGCTATTGAGCCATTTTAGGGTCACTTTAAAAAGTGATTTTTTTTATTATTTTTTTCGGTGTAGAATTATATGCTACTGAAGTCGATAGACTTGCGAATTGTGTCTCAACAGCACAATGCATCCTGAATATCTCATATTTTTACCAAGCTCATGCTTTATTTCTGATCGGGTCACGCCGGATGATGCAAGCTCCCGTTTCAAGCTGCAATCCCAACCCAGTGTATTACATAAAGCAGTCACGTGACCCGTCCAGCCTGTCCTGGGTCCACCAGACAGATAACACAGACAGGGATCAATGCACACCACTGAATACACAATTTACCCTAGATGTGTTTCTGTTGTTTCTTCTGCTTGGGGATGAAGGCAGATAAGACTGTGCTAGTAATGTCTTGAAGAGTCTGTTGGGAACTGATCTAAGGCCTGTCGATATCAGTGCAGTGGTCGATATCAGTGCAGTCATTGATTATGTCGAGTGTGTGGACGTTGATTCAACAAATAATAATAATTATACATTTTATATGTGCCTGGCCGGTATATCAGTCAGTCTCTGTTCCTCTCGTTGTCAGTTTGAGATCAGGCAGTTGAGGGCTCATCTGGCGCAGCAGGATTTGGATCTGGCCGCTGAGCGAGAGGCTGCCATGCAGATCCATCACGTATGGGGGAAACAGAGCAGCAGCTTCCAGGAGATAGACGGCCTGGGCCCCGCTGGATCTGACAAACACACCAGAGAACCCAGACCTGCTCCAGGTACCAGCCCTGTCCCTGTTTTCCTGCTCTCACAACCGAAATCTAGTGACCTTTGTATATGTGCCACTAAAATGTCTCTGGTAACTTTCAGTACAGTACTGTATCAATTACATAACTTTGTATGATTCTTCTGTATATAGATAGATAGAGATGGATGGATGGATGGATGGATGGAGGGATGGAGGGACGGACGGACAGACAGGCAGACCGATAGATAGACGGATGGAAACATACAGACAGAGATAGAAAGACAGAGAGACAGATAGAGAGACGGATAGATAGAAAGATAGATAGAGACAAATAAAGAGATAGACAGACATATAGATAGATAGACAGACAGATAGACGGATGGATAGAAACACAGACAGAGATAGAAAGACAGAGAGATAGATAGATAGATAGATAGATAGATAGATAGATAGATAGACGAATAGAAACATATAGACAGAGATAGACAGATAGAGAGAGAGACAGATAGAAAGAAAGAAAGAAAGATAGATAGATAGATAGATAGATAGATAGATAGATAGATAGATAGATAGATAGATAGATAGATAGATAGATAGATAGATAGAAAGATAGACAGACAAATAAATAGACAGAGATAGATAGATAGATAGATAGATAGATAGATAGATAGATAGATAGATAGATAGATAGATAGAAAGATAGACAAATAAATAGATGGAGATAAACAGATAGATGGACAGAGAGAGACAGACATATAGATAGATAGATAGATAGAAAGATAGACAGACAAATAAATAGACAGAGATAGATAGATAGATAGATAGATAGATAGATAGATAGATAGATAGATAGATAGATAGATAGATAGATAGATAGAAAGATAGACAAATAAATAGACAGATAGATAGACAGACAGACAGACTATATCCTACAAACCCCATGACCCTCCAGGTGTCCATTTCATTCAAATAGTGCAAAATGTAGTTTCTGCCAGTAATAAATGTTTGTAACTGGTCATTTTTCTCAGTTCACTCCCCTTTATTTTGCATGTAACAGAAATCGAATGAGAAAACTCAAGTTTAGTGATTGTCCTGCATTAAATCAGCCCAGCCTCTAAACACAGACTACAACATCCATTCAGTTTTTACTGTGACAGTACAAGCAGGACAGATCGTATGATATCCCATTATAACAGACCGCTATAATGTTCCCCGCATTATGTCAGGTCACATTGGGATCTGTTTGGCAGGAGTACAGCTGTTATACACACACAAACACACACACACACACACTGCTCTGTGCATTGGGCCTTGTTCCTCCTGAAAGAGTATTCAACTATGGCACAAACATCTGTTCCTTTAACCTGAAAAACCCCTCAATGGTCTTCGTGCAAGCCACACTTCATCCCCCAGAGGACTGTGGGAAATGTGGGCACCAGGAGCCCGCCCGTGGCTCTTTCCTCTAAACGGCACATGGACAGAAACGCTGTCAAAGCAGAGGCCGACCCATGGAGACAGAAGAGCGGAGGAGAGGAGAGAGTGACGGTTGCCTGAGGGCTCCTTTCTTAGCGCCCATATTTTACATTTGGCGCCTCAAAGACAGGAATTAGATGAAGACAAAGACGCAAAAAATATAAGAGCTGCTGAGTGATCTCATTTTTTAAAGAGCTGCTTTTTGAAGTTGTGGCCGGTTACCTTTCAGAGTTCAGCGAGAGCGAGGTCTCTTTTATCTCCGCTGTGGTTCACATGAGAATTTACTGCGCCGAGCGACCGCAAAGAGATCCTGCGTGACATGATCATGTTGAATCATCGCCCTCAGAAGTCTGCTTAGTTTCAGGAACCGGATTCCTGAAATACTGGATGGACACACCAAAAATAAATAAAACGACTTCGTAAAATGATTAAGATTTGAGAGGAAGCCTGAAACACTGTTTCGTTTCAAACATAAATGTAACATTTTGAGACATTTTTAAAAACAAGAAAAAACTGCCAATAAGATAAACTTGACTGAAAATATGAAGTCTTCACATTTTTCTTCCTACTTGAATGCATCTTGTTTTCATGATATCTGGATATTTTTACTGGAAAACAAGGCATAAATTAAGATTGAAGGACATGAAGGCAGACCTCACATGCATATTCTAGCCTGGTGTAAATCAAAATGGTATTTTGGCAAAAGCAATGATTACAATCGTACATTTTAGGAATTTTTTTTCTTTGAAGAATATGGTTTCATATTAACTCTTTCTTTGCCTTTTCTCCCTGGAAGAAGTTAAGTGTGTGTGGTCGTCTTCGTCCTCATGTGTTATTTATTCAGCTGGGATTGTCTTCCTGGTGTTTTAGTCAGCTCCCCATCTCTTCCCGAGCCTCCGTTTGATGAATATTTTAAACAGGAAAAATGAATTTAAAAAGGCGCTGTGAGTTGGGTCTCGTCTCCAGAGATGTGCAGATGGCACTTAGAGTGCAGTCGACTCCTCGCTCTGCCAGGCGGATCATAAGAGCTTCTGCCCAGCCGATGACCTCCGCTGCTTCTACAGCCACAACCACATCAGACAGACTCTTTATGGGTCAGGAGGCCAAGCAGAAGACAAGGGTGGCCAGATTCAGAACGTTAATGCATTGCTTACACAGTAGCACGCTTCACTACATAGTTATAAGTACTAGTTTAAGCCCCATTATAAAGCTGTGAAATGAGAAAAATGATCAGAAAACCTTTCAGATTTCTTTGGATTCTATTGTGTTTTAAACTTTAGGGAAAAGAGCTTATTAGGTTTGTTGGTTTTGGGATCATCAGATCACATGATGTTGTGATGGACTTACATTTGTTCTGTTTCAGAGAGTGTTCATGATGATATGAATAACTACATCAGTCAGTATTACAGTGAGCCAAGTAGCGGTAAGACTCTTTTTTTTATATTATATTTTGATTATATACGTTTACATTATGATTATTTTTGATTATACAATGTTCTATTATACATCTTTTATTTTTAGGTTTGATCTATGCATATAATTTTTGCATGTCAATTGCATATGCATTTACTGGCATACCGATTTCACCAAGTGCAACATGTTCCTGGATCAACATTTCAATCAACCAATCAGATTTTTACAGTTCATATCAAGTTTAGGCTTACAACCAGGGTTAGGTGCTTCTATATCAGTGTTATTCTCCTATCATTTCCCTCTGATTTTAGGGATAAGTTATGGGTTGAGTTAGGTTTAGAGGTCGGAATATGAGGGGCTTTTGCACCGGAGGAACCTTTTCATAGTTCCTAGAACTAATGGCGGAGGTACCCGTTTTTTTGGTTGTGTTCGCAGCGCAAGAACTGGAAGAATCCTTTGAAGTAGGAGCTCATTTAGTTCCCCCAAGAGTAGGGTCTAAACCAGCACAATAGGAACTACCAGTGACGTTAATATACGCTGATTGGCCGAACGCATGAAAAACGCCAGCACCTGAACAAAACACAGATTATAGCCTATATATTTACTCCACAAACTAACTCTCCGAACATGGAAAACAGTGATAGATGGACCTCTCGTATTAGACACAACTGTTAAACAGATCGTAAACTAATGAAGATGGAGAAAGGGAGCGCTGTGTGCTCAGGCTCTGGCGTTCTTAGTGCCTTCAAAATAAATGTCCGCCACGGTGTCAAAATAAAAGTCACAACATTAATGCGCGGTTTACGTCACTTAAGAGTTCCTACTGGCGGTGAGAATGCAACCAGGGAAATAGGGGAAGTTCTCGAGGAACCGCCCTGGTGGCTAGTTCCTACAACCAAGTTCCTATAACTACCTGGTGTGAAAGCCCCTGGTTAGGATTACATTTTTAGACAGAAATGTTGTCCCAGGATCAACAAAATATGTTGACCCAGGAACGTGTCTAACTCGGCAAAATCAGGACGTGCATTCACCTTTTCCTGCATGAATTGGATGCATGCATCTAAATTAGTGGTCAACTAATTTTTTCAATGGCCAGTGACAACATTTGGATGGCAATGTGGCTCATGACCCATGAAATGTTGAAATATACAGTATATATAAGTAAATAAACATGCAAGAATATAATTTAAAAAGTTAAACATGAGATAACTGAAACCAAACGTTTTA
The DNA here is from genome assembly GCF_963993115.1 of Abramis brama. Classification (NCBI taxonomy): domain Eukaryota; kingdom Metazoa; phylum Chordata; class Actinopteri; order Cypriniformes; family Leuciscidae; genus Abramis; species Abramis brama. The sequence continues at coordinate 16,971,223 of NC_139982.1, read as the reverse complement.
CTTGAAATTCAATTAACCGTCTCAATTAATATTGAAATTCCAAACGGTCTGGCTGATATATCAGTTGACCACTGTCAATGATGCTTAAATATTTAGGATGGCACTCATTCTCTAAGCTGTGCAATCTGTTGTACATGCAGACATCGGAGTGCCCGACCCTGGTGCTCGTGTCATAACCACAGCAGCCATCGATGTCCACCTTCCCACCAACCCCAACCAGTTGCCGCCTTCCCTCGTCAGTGCAGACGGCCCGGGAAGTGGCCAAGAGCGCACGGGCAGCTCTGTAAGTGAAGCATCCAGCACGACTATGTCCCGGTCAAGCTGCAGCTTCACGGCCCGGCAGCACAGCATCAGCAGCCACACGCTGGGCTCCACAACTGACTGCAGCTCTACCGTTCGGGAGGCCTCCACCTCCGACTACAGTGGCCAGCGCTGCTGCCCTCCTCCATACTGCAGCCCTTTGACCCTCGGGACGCAACCGGGCGTCCACGACCCCAGAGCGGTGGTCAAAGAGCTGCTCTCTTCCTTGTCCGAGGACTCCTGCCTAGCGCAGAAAGGCAGGGTGGACCCGGTCAACCTTAAATTGCCCAGTCCGGCAGGGTCAGTGAAGGCCAGTCCAGAACTGGAGCACAGGGTGAACATATACAACAGGAGAAACCAGGAAAGTCTGGGTGTATTCCAGACCAAGCCACTAATTCACCTGCAGGGGACCGAGCCATCTCTGGAGGAGAAGTACAGGCTTATGGAGCCGGCAGATACTCCACTGAGCCATATACCAGACACATAGAGCATGAATTGTGGGACAGTAACCACCAACACCAGCTGAAGCAGCCTCTCTCTTGGCCTCTCTCTCTATATCACTTACTCATTGGCTGTGTCCGAAAACTGAAAAACATATCCGATTCCAATGTTTGTGGAACATCCGGTCTACTTGAAAGAGTGTGACTAGACAAGACTAGTAGTTGCTGAATCAATGTAAATGATTCAGAACCAACACTACTGCTGGAGAGTCACCTTCCTACAGAGTTTGATTCCAAATCTGCTCCAACACACATTCCTGTAGTTTAAGTAATCCAGAAAAGATTGGTTTGGTTGGTTCTTTAGTGTTCGATAAGGGTTGGAACTAAACCCTGCATGAAGGTAATTCTCCAGGAGCAGGATTGGACACCCCTGCTTCTTTTCACCAGATTCATGTCCCGTCGTGTGGTGGAATGCACTGCACGACTTAAGATCTGAACAGATTTTAAAACGCTTAGGGCCAGATTTACTAGAAGCTTGCGTCAGCGCAAACCCTCTTTTGGCATTAAATAACTACTGTCCGGATTTACTAAAGACACGCAGTGAAAAATTAGCGATGAAAAGGCTTGAACAGTTATTTTTGCGGCTGACCTTATTGCATATGCATTTGTAGGAGTTTCCCTTTCACATGCAAAATTTATGGGAGGAGAGTATTTAAATGAATCATACAAGGTGATTTACTAAGGTTTGGCTCATCAATTTACTGATATTTGTGCCATTATTTACCGCCCCAAAAAGCATGTCTTAAACCAGACGCTAATTTGCGCTGCTCTTGGTAGATTGTGTTGGGCATTATGGAAATTATCCTGTGTTCTTTAATTTGCGCATCGTCAGTCGATCACGCGCAGAACTTTCCACTCCCATTGGTGCTTTTATGGGATTGCGCTCTCACGCTAATCTGGCCCTAAGTATCATTCACTTAGCTTTGTAAATATTTTCAGAAAATAAAATGTGCATCAAACTAATCACAGACAAACTGACTTTCTGCAACTTGCTTTAACAACTCCAGAATGGAAATCGGGGGGCAAAAATCTTGGCATATTCCATATAAGTTTCGGTCAGCCTTTGGGCGACTTGATTAGTTTCATGGCAGTTTGGAAAATGTAATTGTATTTGAACAGAATCTAAGTCTGAGTTGTCCAATTGTCCAATGTCCAAGGTTCCTCAAATCTGGCCCTGTCTCAACTCTATTCAAAAGCCACTTTTCCGTCAAGCTGAATGGTTCTAAGAACGGTAAGGAACAGTTACAATTATATTTCCACTTGAGCTTGGTTTGGCACGGCACAATTACCAACTGTTCTTGTCCCGGGATTCTCAGCATGGTTAGCCAACCGTGCTGGTAGAATGTGTGTAGTGACGTCGCCACTCAGGATTGGTCACTTGTCTGTTGCCTGTCTACCAGTTTCTATGTACCTGGCCAAGCACGCTAGCCTGGGAAAATTTAGATTTGCTCTGCAAGTAGTCTGGCAAAGAGCTCATTCAAGCCCATTTCTAATCCGTTGAAATCGCGGCACCAATCAGAAACGTTGAGGCGGGCTTTACACAATGACGATCGCTCTGATTGGTTTTAGGTCTATCCAATTGCGCCCAGAGGCATTTGAGCGACGTCCGTTGGTGAAGCGCATCAACTTTTAAATGCATTATTATATTCAAATTGCAAACACATGAGGACAGTCTCCATAAAAGACCCACTGGCAGATGAACGTGCTTCTACATTTCTCTCCGAAACGGTAGGAAATTAAATTAGATTTAATAGAGGATTTTAACTGTGACACGATGATTGACGGCAGTTTACGTGACAGGATGCACGCGACAGATCCGCCCGATAAAGATGATGAAGTAGTATGTCCCAAAGCTTGCCTACTTTTTTGCTACACATTCAAAAGTAAATACCTTTTCTTCACAAAAAGAGTACATACTTTTATGGCGTAGTGTAACTTAGGGACGCAGCATATGGCTTTACACGATGACGATCGCTCTGATTGGTTTTAGGTCTATCCAATTGCGCCCAGAGGCATTTGAGCGACGTCCGTTGGTGACGCCCCTTTGGAAATTAGTTATTAATGAAGCTTTGCCAGACCATAACTCAGTTACTACTGAGAATGGTCTGGTTTCAACCAGGCTACAAGCACGCTAAAGTAAACACAAGTTAATAATAGAAATATCTGTTCATCCTCCATAACGGGGTCGCTATTTAACATCTCATACCATATGTAAACTTTTGTGTTACCAAGGCAATGACTGATGCATTTGTATTACATTCCATAGAGAAAAGTGGCTAAAGACAAAAGCTAATCAAGGTCTTCAAAGTTACTAGAAAAAATCCTGGTATGTGGTATCAGGGTTTGAGCTAAACTCTTGGTCTTCCAGGGCTGGATTTGAGGAACCCCGAGGTATTAGGGTGTATCTTCGTACAAACATTGAGTGATTGGGCAGGAGTTGTTTTTTGTTTCGGACACAGCCAATTTGTCTTTCTCTCTGTGTTGAACAGCACTATACTCCCAGGTTTCATGTTCTCAGAACGGGGCACAGGAAGTGACATGAGGATAATGCCCTCTGCTACCCACCTCATGCAATGTTCCTCCTTACAGATGCACATTTCTCTCTTTCTCTCTCTCTCCCTCTCCAACTCTGCAAGAGCACTCAAAGTGTGCCACTCCTGCCGAAATTGCACAACCTTCCAAGGAGTCAGGGAGAGGTACTTCGGGAGCCATCATTGGAAGATTCTTCAGGAATTTCAGTGTGTCTGTTGGGCGAGTGGTGTATGAAACCAGCAAAGACACACTCTTTTAGACGGTAGACCAATATCGGAGTGTGGCTGGAAGACTTATGCGTTCTCATTCAGGATGGCGTGGGAGGGAGTTTTTATTTGTCGATTTGTTTATTTGTACGAAATGTAACTGACACACAATGTACAGTCCTTTCCCCCCCTCCCAATGCTGCAGGGTTACATTTGATCCGTGTTCAAATGTGTCAAGCTGTGTGATTCAGCCAAATTTCTTACCTTTGCCTTTCTTACATTACTGATGCTGATGTTTGTATTCAAATTCTATGCGAGGAAAAAAAAGTGCTAAACAAGTATTTTTAAAACCGAGAGCAAACGAGAAGCGAACATTTCAGGTATACAGTATTAGAAGATTTTTATGAGAAATTATGGTTAAATTGTTGTCATAACCCCAAACCTTTACCCCCATCCCAATAGCATGAGCCTTTGAAAAGATCTATCTGCTTTCTGACTGAGGCAAATTAATCCTGTGTTATCGACAAGGGATTTTATAAACTGATAATGGGAGAGATTGTCAAGCAATTAAAAGTTGGTCAATTCATTTTGTTTGTCTAGTTTGTTGTAGGAGAAAGGATGTCTGTTTTGCAGAACAGAATGCCAAAATATCCAGTATACTAGTCATTTGTAAATGAGTAAAAGCAGAAGTATATTTATTGGATAGTTTTATTGAACATCCAAGGCCTCATAGCTACCTTGTTAAAATACAATGTTAAAATACAGCAAATTACTTCCACCAATAGATTACATAGAATATGGAAAGACCATCACAAGACAGCCAATCACGACTGCTGGATAATTGAGGTCAGTATACAGCAGGGGTGTCCACGATTAGCTGGTTTAGGTGTTTGATTAGGGTTGAAGGTAAACTCGGGAGCAGAATTTGACAACCCTGTATGAGTCTACAGTAACAATTATGTTAAAACACCAAGTTGTAAAACAGAAAACTTTCGAGCACACGTGTCACTGAATTCTTTTATTAAAAGAAGTGGTTTGCTGTCTACATTAGCTGAAGTACATGGGTGCTCTGGAGTAAAATCCCACTCAAGAGATGGAGCATCAGCTCAGAGCTTCTTAAGGCAGGTTCCCAGTCAAGTTCTCCAGGTGAGTACCATCTCTCTGAGTTGTCTCACTTTTTCAGGGCTTCAGTCAACTCGGGTACAACCTAGAAAAGAATACAGAGAGAGTAAATCAACCATGACTGATGTATTGATATAGTTTGAAATTTAAATCGTACACTGCCCGGCCAATAAGTTGTTGTTTGGATTTAAATAGGCAAATGCTTAAGAGTCTTTGATTGGATCATTATTGCAGTGATTATTATGTTTCTAGCATGTTATATGTTTGGCAACAGTTCTTCTAACCCTAACTGATGGAGTGTGTGGCTTCTTAAACCATGTAGGAAGACACTGAATTGTAGGATTCATTGAAAGTCTTTAGGATGTGCTGAAGTAGACTTTATAAGATCTTGACCAAAAATGTATGCACCTCTTTATGGAAATAACATCACAACATTTATTTCCATCAAGAGGTGCATACATTTTTGGTCAAGATCTTGTACTGTCAATGCAAGAGTCCAGCACTCTGTAAAGTCTCCTCTAGCACATCCCAAAGACTTTCAATGAATCCTACAATTCAATGTCTTCCTACATGGTTTGTTTAAAACTACACACTCCATCAATTAGGGTTAGAAGAACTATTGCCAAACATATAACATGCTAGAAACATAATAATCACTGCAATAAGCATAGGCTCTTAAGCATCTGCCTGATTATGTTTCTAGCATGTTAAATGTTTGGCAACAGTTCTTCAAACCCTAATGGATGGAGTGTGTAGCTTTTCATTTCTTAAACAACCATGTAGGAAGACACTGAATTGTAGGATTCATTGAAAGTCTTTGGGATGTGCTGGAGGAGACTTTACGGAGTGCTGGACTCTTGCATTGACAGTACAAGATCTTGACCAAAAATTGATGCACCTCTTGATGGAAAAACATCACAACATTTATTTCTATCAAGAGGTACATCAATTTTTGGTTAAGATCTTGTAAAGTCTCCTCCAGCACATCCCAAAGACTTTTAATGAATCCCACAATTCATGGTTTAAGAAGCCACACACTCCATCAATAGGGTTAGAAGAACTGTTGTCAAACATATAACATGCTAGAAAAATAATAATCACTGCAATAATGATCCAATCATAGATTCTTAAGCATTTGCCTATTTAAATCCAAACAACAACTTATTGGCCGGGCAGTGTACGATTTAATTTCAAACTAACCCAACTCTTTAAAGTTTTCTCTAGTGTTTAATAAGCACCCTAGGCAAGGTGGTTGTCATTTGAGAGCAACCTGAACTGTTCCTATATGTCGAAGGTTTCTCATCCAAAACCGATATGCTCCTGTATTCCAGAGCATCCTGAAAAACTATATCACCACCCCAATATGTCCCCGGCTCACTTTTCAATCTAAGGAAGGAGGAGAAAGCCCATACATTTTAATCAGTTATCTGAGGAGTGACCGTATGTAAACTGATCCGAGAGTCGCCAGCGCTGCCCATCGCCGGCAATCACTTTTACACAGTTTACCTGCACGCCTGTGTCAAGCACGCACCGCCTGAATAAAAGATGAACGACAGGGCAATAAATGATGATAGCGTTACACAAAGTAAACACCAACAACAGATGGATGTGGTGTGTGTGGCAGCCCTCTGGCACCGGGAGTGTGTGTGCCACCTTGAACTATGGCGCGCAGCCGGCCGTGTAAAGCTCTGGTGAGAGGAGACTGAAAATAAAGGTGAAAAACTACACCCACACGCTTGTGCTTACTATCAATTACTTTTCTGCTCTGAAAGGAGAAGTAGTTGTGTATAAGGCTTCTAGTCGGAGCCGGGAGTCGCCACTGATTAATTCAGAAGTTGCACACTTTCCATTAGGTGGAATAATGCGCCCTGCAAAATTTAAAAGAGAAATATGGGACAGCTTTTTTTTGAGTCTGTCTGGTTTTGGTTGTAGACTGGGTTGGCTGAAGAAATTAATACCAGGTCATTTGAAATTTACAGCGCTATTAATATTAAACACAAATGGTCCTGCTGATTGTCTGAGGCACTGGATTAAAATGTCTCTGATGACCTGATGAGGATCTTTTGTGCTAATGAGATTCGTGTTTTAGAGGAAGAAGATTGTATCTTTCTTGTTACGTATACTTTATCCTTAGTTGGAGTGTCAAATGGCAAAAGGCTTCTCTTCTCTCTCCTGAGGAGTTGGGCGCATTTTTATTTTAAAGGGTAACTCTCGCCAAAATGCAACCTAGGGTCTTTTTGTGAATCTACCCGAGGCAAACTTTCGTTTAAAAGCATAATTAGAATGGAAACGCCACTTTTAAGTTTGACCGTATTTTCGTTTTGAATGGGAGTACTAGGGGCACTTCTATGATAGCATAACAAAAATTTCATTTTTAAAACACTAAGAAGGTTCGATACAACATGAAACTTTGCAACTTTGTGTACACAGAGTTTACTAAAGAGAAAGATTTTGAACAACTCACTGTATCTGTGTCCGCAGGCATTTTGACAGTCAAAAATAGTCGATCTCCGAATGCAATTTAACAGGGAGGAGAGTAAAGCTCCTAAAGCTTAGTTCCATATAAATTCACGGATAATTTGTTGTTTTGTCGTTAGTGAAAATCAATATTGACCTTGTATTTGAAAAAGGATCCTCATAAAAGAAACAATACTTATATACAGAGTCAGTTCATTCACATTCGGAGATCGACTATTTTTGACTCAAAATGCCGGCAAACGGAAACAACAACAGTTACAGTGAGTTGTTCAAAATCTTTCTTTTTAGAAAACTCTGTGTACACAAACAATGTTCTCAATGCTGGAGTTCATGTGTAGAGCCCCTGGTGATACTTCCAGCAAAGTTTCATGTTGTGTCGAGCCTTCTTAGTGTTTTAAAAATAGCGATTTTTGATGCTATCATAGAAGTGCCCCATGCAATCCCATTCAAAAGGGATTTGACCGAAAACGAAAATACGGTCAAACTTAAAAGTGGCGTTTCCATTCTAATTATGCTTTTAAACGAAAGTTTGCCTCGGGTAGATTCACAAAAAGACCCTAGGTTGCATTTTGGCGAGAGTTACCCTTTAAGCATTTTTGTTGCTTTTATTGATGAAATGAGTTGATGTAGAAACGGCATCACATCAGTGTCAAAATTAACACTTTTTTTTTGTTTATTTTCATGCTGTTTTACCTTTATCATTCATGTCAAATAGTTGCAATTAATCAATTAGTTTAAATGTATTAATCTTAATAATTAGGTTGTTACCTATAAAATCAACAACTCAGAACATCAATAAAAAATAATTATAATAAATGAAATAATTTCTGTTACAATACAAATTCAGTAAAAATACAATTGGATTCAAACTTGTGCCACCTGAACACAACTCTTAACTAGGAATCTTACCTTGAACAGATCTGCCACTAGGCCATAGTCAGCCACCTGAAAAATAGGGGCTTCTGGGTCCTTGTTGATGGCAACAATGGTCTGTAAAACAAATAAATTATTTAGCGTGGTGGGCTAGATGGCAAAAAAAAAAAAAAAAAAAAACTGCATGATGGGTTGAGCACTGATTAACTCTCCATAAGCTAAAATAATTCCCAAATGTCAATTCCCAGAAAAGTGCAGTGGTAACTTTCTAAAAAAAAAACTAAAAAAAATATGCCAACACAATATTATTGTAAATATCTAGTCAGCGTGAGGAGGATGCTCCTGTATGAACATATGGAGGAAGATGCTAGTGATGGACGATGGCAGATTGTTAAGCAGTGCTATGAGAAACTGTAAGATGCAGAATAGAAAATGCAGATGAATTATGGATGCAGGTAAAAAGCTACTCCAGATCGCTTTTAAAACACTCCATCCCAATACATCGTCACACTTAAGAGAGAGTTAACTCGGCACAGTCGGGAAACTCTTGAAGACCTCTTCTCGTGAGTGGGCTTTCTCTAATTGAGGATATTACCACAGAAAAGAAGATCTTCTTAGTGTGTATATTTTGACATACTGTTACTGTACCTTGCTATCTTTCATTCCAGCGAGATGTTGGATAGCGCCAGAGATGCCGACTGCAATGTACAGCTCCTGTAGAGTAACCAAGAAAAGTATTAAAGTTATGCTTATGTATCATACAAATCAACAGTTCCTTGCTCTTCTGAAATAATGTCACGTTTATGACGCTGAACCCCAAACACATTCATTCATTTGCATTTCACTGCCTATTCAGTATTCACTTACATAAATATTAAAAGGTACAGTGGCAAACAGCCCATTTAATACATGGTAAAAAAGTGTCATGAAATCTAAATGAGTGTTTTTGTGCATATATTTATATTTAAAAAAAAGAATTATATATATATATATATATATATATATATATATATATATATATATATATATATATATATTATGTTTAATATATACACATATACATGCATACGTGTTCAATATATGTACGTACACTGTATATATGCTAATGATAGTGAGGTCAGATCTGTTGTTGTGCATACAAAAATCTCACTGAATTTTTACAATTAATGGCAAAAATTTATGTTTAGAAATGTAAACTGATATTTCCTACTGACACACTACATCAAAAGATAACTAACAAGATTAAAACCTTTTTTTTTTGGTGAAAATACTAACATGCCCAAGACTTTTGCACAGTACTGTATATATTAAATGCATTTGACTTTAAAATAATATCGCTTTCTAAACATTTAACATTAAGAGATGTAACAAATCAAATAAAAATTTTAATTTACCTAACAAATCATATTACTCTCGATTTATATGCAAAACTAGGCATTTATGAATCACTTGTGAAGGGGAAGCTCATTTAATATGCGTTCAGAGTCATGTTATGCACATTGCACACGACTGATTGATTGACACCCAAAGCAACAATATAGTGTGCCATGTTTGACTTCGCAGCACTTGAAATGAACTGCACTGGGTGTAAACGAGGCTAGTTCTTAATCACAAACTAGATTCTTGCTTGCGTGTACAGAATTTCAACAATTTAGCATCGCCACGTGTTACGCTAACAAAGGCAGACTCTCAGCATCGGTTCGGAAGGGCTCTGCTGACCTCCCGTCCCAGAGCACAGGCCACAACATCCTCACAATTACTCAAAAGAGGAGTGCTTGGGGGATGTGGCAGGACTCCCCCTCGCCTCCACCCTTCTCCCGAGGGAGTGCTACATCAGTGGCTCTCAGCTTAATGCACTGCTCCATGAATATTTCAGTGCAGTTTAATGTGGCTGTGGCGCTCTCCCGGGGGCCACCGCTTCAATTTGTGAACACGCGGCCGGCCAGCCGGAGCTCTAAAAGCCAGGAGGAGGAGAGAGAGAGCAGGGCTGAAGTGATGGAGACCTGCAAACATCTCAATATCCAGACGATGGGGGAGCTCGTAGTGGCTGGTGGATAAAAGTTCGCTAACGACTTTCGAGTTACCGGATAATTGGTACAAAGCATCTAAAAGCCAATAACTTTTGATGAAAGATTTTCCCAAAAAAAAAAAAATCTTTCATCAAAAATGTAATTTCTCCACCTCTAAAACATTTTATCTGCTGATGCAACAAAGGCTGAACCAAAAATAACAGCTTAATGATTCAATCAAATCAAGTCCTGCACTACATGTATTTTTTACTAAAGGTTTCGATCCGCATGAAAAAGAAAAATATGAGATTATGGAAGTCTGCACTTTCCACAAAATAGGGTCTGAATATCTTGGAGATTTACCCTGTTTTATTTATTTATCAACAAATGCTCTGTGGAAGATGGTTCTTAATGTTTAGAAAATGAATAAAAACTAAATATTAAATACTGGTTTGAAACTTTGAATAATATATAATCAATAAAAATCATTAAAAAAAAAAATTCTCTTGTGATTTTTTTGTTTGTTTGTTTTTTCAATTTTAAATGATCATCGCAATTTTTGCAACCCTGTTACCAACATTTGGGAAATTCTTCTTTCTCTTTTTTTTAAATGCAAAATGGGTGACACTAGGGGGGGAAAAACAAACACCAAATGACTAGCAGGGTTGCAAGTAACAGGGTTGAAAATATAGCCCAAATTAAGCTGTCATACAGTAGGAGCTAATTTTTGCAACCCTGTTACCAAACCTTGGGAAATCTTTCTTTTCTAACAATAAACAGTATAACATGCAAAACTGGTGACACTGTTTGGGGTGCCAAATGACTAACAAGGTTGCAAGTAACAGGGTTGAAAATTTAGCCCAAATTAAGATGTTATACAGTAGGGACTAGCTACCTTGAGACCAAATGTTGTTTGTATGTATATGTAGTAACTTATATTTCCAATTAATTAAAGAAAAATATTTCTTCGATCATTTTTTTGGGGGATAACAGAGTTGAATCGTTATATATAATCATAGTGAAAACAGCTCCATGTCATTTATATAGTTGCAGCGTCATGGTGCACATCCTTAAACTTGAGTTTTTCACACACAAAAAAGCAACAAAGACCTCCAAACCACGTATATCTAGTCATCAAACCGTCACCCTGAGGGCTAAAAGATTACAATTAACCACAAAAGACATACTCAATCGACCCAAAACAACCCTCATCCATCTTGACTCGAGTTCATTTCACTGGTAGAACTCATTCGGGACTTGTTCAGGGTGAATACTAATGCACAATGGTCGGGTTACGCTTGACAAGCTTGTCAAAACATTTGGAGAATTGGGTTTGGGGCTGATTTGCCTGGTTTGAGCTCAGGGCGGACCTGTGCGGTGCGCAGCTCCACTAATGGCTCTGCTAAATCATTTACAAGCCGGAATATGCCATTAACTACATCACAACGCCTCAAAGCTCTGCTAATGTGTGGATAATGACAGCGGGGACGTCCCACTCGGAGCGGATAATGGAAAATTAACCCTTTTAAAGGTCAACACGGATCCATCTTTCTGGATTCAAACAGAAACAACAATTAGATATTGATGTAATCAAAGTCAAGATGGTTTATCAGTCTGAAACCCTGGTGGGTTTATCAACTAGTGTTGAACTTTGAGAAGAATTTCCCTCTGTAGAGGCAATTAGAGCATATGAAGGACTGTAGGACAGACTGAGAAATAAGACAACTGGTTTCCGGTCTTGGTACTTACAGGAGCCACAATCTTTCCAGTCTGTCCAACCTGCATGTCGTTTGGTACATAACCAGCATCAACTGCGGCTCTGGAGGCACCAACTACGATAAAACAGCGGTGGTTTCATTTTAAATTCATATTTCTTTAAATAGCTTGATTAAAAACTAACACTAAACAAAGAACCTAGGTTCAGATCAATGATTAGGACGAAACAAACACCGTACCGGCTGCGTTCAGCTGGTCGGCGAGGTCGTAGAGCAGTTTGAAGTTGTCGCCGCTCTTCAAGCCCCTCCCTGTTATGACAAAGAGACGGCAGATGGGCATGAAATATGAAATTACTGACAAGGTTATGAGTCCAGTAGGATCGATACGGTCTCAGTTTACTATTGATTTTCTGAGCAAAAAAAAATAGCCTAGAGAAATTTCAAGGGGATACCCAACATTATGACACAATGAACATAAACACAAAGATGATGTAGTCCCGGTGGGAAGCGGTTTTAGTTTATTGTAATTTATTGATGTTATTTTTCTTTGATTTAGCAATAAAGTATGAGAGTTTGTGCCGTATTCCTTTTTATAAAACTGCTTGTCTATAATAAAATATTAGAATAATAAATACAATAAAAAAGGAACATGTTTTCATTAAAACGTTAAAGAACATGGTATTAGATTTTATAAATTTATTTTATAAATGTTTTTGTTGTATTTATTTGTCATAGCATCAAAGCTACAATTGTAAATATTAATAAATATACAATGAAACTTCTTAAAACAATTGAATAAAATCTTTATATTTAATATCTGATTAATTTAAATTTGTATACAGTTCAAACAAACAATTAACGTAAACACAAATATGGTGTATCCCTGTGGGAAGCGGTTTTAGTTTATTGTAATTTATTTTATTTATTTTATTTTTTTGATTAAGCAATAAAGTATGACAGTTTGTGCCTAATTGCTTTAAAAAAACTGTTTGTTGTTAAAAAAAAATGTAAATGATAAAACCTTGTACGGTGCCTTACAAGAATCAAACTGGTTAACATCTGCCTCTAAGGGTGTGGTGCAGTGATTATAGGTGAACAGGCACAATCATATTATAATGCTGTTATATCATGTATTTTAGCATTTGAGACCGAACTATTCATTTTGTAACATGCATTAGTATATCAAGACAATTTCCTGGAATATCCAGTGGACAATTGCGGTTCTAGTACAAAGTTGTTACCTCCAGACACCACGGTTTTAGCACTGGCGAGATCTGGACGGTCACTCTTAGTAAGAGTTTGTTCCAGCCACTCAGAGACTCCAGCAGCGGCAGACGAAGAGACTGCAAAAGCAACAACATCTCGTGAGGAGCCGTCCAAATAAACATGCCGAGCTGTTCCAAAATACCCCTTTATGATCCCTTTAAAGTCAACGTTTAAACAAACTAGGCCATCAAAACCTTGCAGCGGAGTGGAGGATTATATACAACACTAAATACTATAAACCTTTGTGTGTGGTATCAAAGTCAGCGTGACCTTAAAGAAAAACATGAACAAACAACCGTGTGTTTAACTTCATCAGACGACGGAGTACCTTCCTCTGAAGAGGCGCTGCCCCCCTCTGTGGCCGCTGGTTCAAACGAAGTGCCTCTAACCGTGAAGATCTTGACGCTTTCATTGCACTTGACTGTGCTGAGGGCATTTCCTACGGCCAGAAAACAGGAAAAGAGATGAAATGACAAGATTAGTTTTTTCTTTGTCAGGCAATTAAAAATGTTGGCTGCAAAATTACCCCCCAAAAATCATTTAAAGTCATTGTGTTAAATGAGAAAAGCATCAAATAGACATTAGAAACAGAAGCTTTAGAAATAAATATTTGATTTGATTCAACATAGAATTTATTAGACACACTTTTAGGCTACAACTGCCATGATTTTTTCCTGAATTGGTATTTAGACACATTTACAGCTGCTTATTTACTGGAGCTCAGGGGTGGCATGAATGCATTTAAACAGCAATTACAATTGCATAAATAATGCCATGAGATGAATGGGTATTAAAGCGATAGTTCACCCAAAAATTAATTCTGTCGTAATTTACTCACCCTTATGTTGTTTCAAACCTGTATGACTTTCTTTCTTCTGTGGAACATAAAAGAAGATAATTTGAGAAATGTCTCAGTATTTTTTTTCATTCAATGAAAGTAAACCAAAATAATTGGGTTACCAACATTCTTCAAAATATCTTCTATGTTCCATGAAAGAAATAAAGTCATACAGGTTTGAAAGGGTGAGTAAATGATGACAGAATTTTCATTTTTGGGTGAACTATCCCTTTAATGGTTTTTATTTTTATTAATATTGAAATATGATTTTTTGTTTTTAAAACTGCCAGTAGGTGGCGGTAATGTCTAAATGAGTAAGTCATTGGCTGCGTCCGAAATCACATTCTCTCTTGAGTAGGTTCTTATTTTGAATAAGTAATTGCATTACAACAGCTAAAAAAGCATGTTCTATATAGTATGAATGTAATCTGGACATACTACAGTCACCATGTTGTCATTATCACGTGATATACCAGCGTCAGTTGCGTCACTTCACTGCCATTCATAAATTTTCTCCCGTGGCCTCACGGGACAGTAAAGTGTCCATCGTAAGCACACTTCAGAATCTCACCTAGGTCATCCAGGCACTTTTTGCCTACTGTGAATACTACTATATAGTAGGGAAGTTTGCGATTTCGAATGCATCCATTGAGTCATTCATTAATTCACTGGATTAGTTCAAACAGCCGATTCATTCAGGAAGTAAGTAAATGGCTCTCTTTATGAGTGGGCCATTGAATCATTCACAACGCGGATTCATCCAGAAAATAAACACCGCTGTGTGTTGCTCGGAGACGCACAACAGTTCTGCTGTGGCTTTATAGGTAATATTTTCATTGACATAGAAAACTTGTATCTAAAATATAACATGATATTAACTATTTAACTTCTGTATAAAATCAATAACACGTTCAAAAACATTTAGGCAAGTAAATGTCCCTGGAGAACCTTCATATGGATCCCCCAGTTGAAAACCTTGGACATAAATAATGACCACAAGTGGCACTTTTCATTTGATGTTTTTCACGAAAAACATTAATGTGACTTAAAATAAAATAAAGTCTCATAAATTTCAAGTGTTCTGTGTTCTTGCCAAAGATAAAGTGGCCGGAGTAATTGGGAAGTATTTATGGCAGTAGAGTTTATGGATGAGAAACAGTGAACAGAAAAATAATACATGCAAAGCGGAACAAAAAGGCTCCAGGGTCCCCCTTAGATTAAAAAATATACGCATTGTTTCAAGCCAGTGTAAATCACTGTGTCTCCGTTCACGCAGCCAACCAATGGCCAGACTCCTAAATCACAAACTCCATGTTAAACAAAGAGAAGGATATGGAACGTACTAGGAAGGTTATCTGAAAGCATTTCTTGACAAGTACATCTGGAAGTGCTACTGGTGCATTCGTTTGTGTGTTTACCAGCATAAATGGTCCTCACGAAGGTGTCTGGAGATTTGATCTCAATGATATCTGAAATGGGAGCCACATCCAACTTGGCGGCCACTCTTGGAAGGAGATTCTGCAAATAAAGATACACATTCGGCGTTATTAAAGACAATCGGATGCATTTGAAGCTCCTGAATAAGTTCAAGCCATTAAAACATGCACATCCTTAATATCTGCAGATGCGGTCAAACTTGATTTGTTTGGAAATAGCATTATTTCGGCAGGCATTGATCAAACCCATGTCTGAAAACTTTGGCCTTCCTGCATCGCAGACGGAATAAATATCGTGCAGTCTGAAAAAGAGCTCTAAGTTATGTCTAGAGGTGAAAAATATTGCATAGTGGTAATTCAAGTGTTTTATATAGTGACATAATGAAACCAAATCCACCACTTAAGAATCCATCAAATAAAATACGTTTAGCCAGTGAGGAAATTGAGACTAATACATCTCTTTGGTCTGGGGTTAGGCTACATAAGATACTGTTTAATGTATTACAATTCAATTTAAATACCATTAGATCTGCCGCCTGACAGTTTGGCTGTGGAATGACAAATAACCTTGCATATAATAGAGCCGCACTTATTGAGGACGGACTTTTCCCACAATTCCAAAAGTAAGAAGCCTGATAGGGGCTTGGCGGTATGAGAGTTTCTGATCTATTTCCCATTTGCGCTTTTCGCTCTGGGAAATAATCAAATAACTTCGGAATGAGTGTAACTACAAAATCCTGCATTAAGTAAAACATCTTCACTAATCACTGACGCAATCACATGGAAAAATAAAAAAGAACAAAACAAGGCAAAACTGTACAGAAATGTTGTGCGTTCTGAAAAAAAAGTTTGTGATGTATAGTAAATGTATAGTCTGATGCGCCGCATGTTTCAGAGTAAAGTCCAGCACTGTGTTCATTTTCAGTTAACATTCACAGTAAATGCTTTTCTGCAAGTGCTGTGTTTGAGTCACTTATTTGCATTTGGGAACGCAACATTTGTCACGAGAAGCGTTTATAAATCTGTTGTTGTCAACAAAGAGAAGCAATAAGGTCTCTCTGCGGTTTCCCTCCAAAATGAAAGCTCAATGGTTTAACATTAAAAAAAAAAAAAAAGAAATTACCAAGTTAGTTTTGTAATTTTACTGTTTTGTACAATAAAAAATAATAATAATAAAGATAAAAATAATTATTAACTTTGTTATTAATAATAATAATAATAACAATTCTATGAATACTTTTATTATAACATATATTGTATTTTAATACATTATTATCATGATTATTAAATACTTGATTTCTTAATTTTACAGTACAATAGTATGTATTATTGCAATACAAGATATATCTTTTTTTAATTTAATAGTTTTTTGTTGTAATATTTGCGGGGTTTGGGGGCATGGTCAGGTTTTCCTTTTTTGTATTTAGCAGATTTTTTTTTATTTGATGCCGAACTTTATACAAATGTTACACAGGGTTTTTATCGTTAACTAACACTATCAAAAACATTTCTGTTAATTAAAAAAAAGCTGAAATTAAAATGAATAAATAAAATAAATAAATAAATAGTAGTTAAAAATTAAATGAAAGTTAGAAATGTAGCCTTGCCAATAAGTAATTTTAAAAAAATACTACAAGAATTAACTGGAAATAAATAAAACTAAAATAAAAATAATTTAAACCAAAACAGCAATAAAACTAATGAAACGACAAAAGCACATAACGAAATTACTAAAAATATAATAAAACTAAAACAATGATTGCACAAATTTTACATACTTTTTTGCTTTCTTATTTGATCTTTTATCAGATTGTACAAAAATAATGTAAATATTTACCCTAATTTATGAATTTAACAAATTTGCCTTAATCTATTTTTTATTTGATGATAAACTTGTATAACATTTTTGTACAAGACAAATTTCATTGACAAACTTGTCATTGCTGACAAACACTCTTTTTGTGATAATGCAAAAATTTTGCGATTTGATGATGGCACCAAGTCATATCACATCCTCACAAACATGAATTGCCAAAATTCATAAAAAAAAAAAAAAAGGGTGTCGAGTAACACCATTTCAACGCAAATTTTACTTGCATTTGGTGCTTTAAACCCTGGCAAATATGCTAATAGTGTATTAGTAGCAATCTGTGCATGAAATAAATGCATTAGAAAACTTAACATTTAGCAGTTTACTTTAATCGTTTAAGGCCATTTCACGATTCACAATTTGTACAATCTGATAAAAGTTTGTATTCAAATAAAAAATATTAAATTCCGTTTGTTCTGATAAAGGTTTGTCATCATTTTTTTTTTTTTTTTTTTTTAGATAAATGTCAATTTTGTTCAAGCTGATAAACGTTTGTAATCAATATAATAAAAAAATATGCATGGATTTTATTTGCACAAATGTTTGTCATCAAAATAAAAAGTAACAATGGTGTTGTTTGTCCCACAGTGTGTAAAAGACATATAATGGCTCAATGATAAAGACAATCGAATCTCTGAAATCTCCCTTTCAGCCCTTATCGTCAGCCTTAGATTTACCTTTCCGAAAGCAGAAGCTCCCGCACAGATGTGTGTGAAACTGAACTGTTTCTGAGTTGCCAAGATGAGGGGCGTCAGCTCCTCTGTGAAAGAAGCATTTAAATCACTCAATACCATGCTTTCTTCAATATGATAGACTCTTTTATCCAAAGTCACTTGCACTGTTCTTTACTTAATTTACACAACAACCAAATACTTCCAAATTTATGAACAAAACCTCGAGTTTACCTGGCAATGACCCTTTGTAGGATGCATGTTGAGCTATCAGAATTTTCTTCACCCCTTGAACTTTGGACAACTGCTCTGCAACCTGTCCAAAAACCCATAATCAGAGCCTTTCAACTTGCTACACAGAAACCAATGGAAATGAAGAGAGAATACCTTCGCACAGTTCGTTCCAGCAACCAAACAGGACACGTCACTGCCGAGTTTATTAGCAGCAGTGATGGCGTTCAGGGTGATGGGGGTCAGCGTGTCATTATTGTGCTCGGCAACAACCAGAGTACTCTGAAACCTCTGAATCAAACCAGACTGGAAAGAAGAAAAACCCTATTTGGTCAATCTGATACAGTATGATATAAATAACTTCCAGGCTCTTTCAGCCAAATAACCGATACAAGGTGACTTACTATTGAATGCAGACTGGGGCCAGTGCAGCCAAACACTGTTTTATAGCCCATAGAGGTCATTAGAAATCTGATTTATAACAGGGATCTGATACTACTTAGGGTCTTGGCCTGATATATTAACATATCAAATTCAATGTAGGTCACATTTTAAATGCATTTTAGGTCAATCAGTTAAAGACAGTGAGGAGGTTTCATAATGCACTGTTTACATATTGCATAACCTTGACAGATAGTTAGCTAGCTCTGTTTATTAACTAATCATATTGACGTTACCAATGCCTTAAAAGTGTCATGAACATATTCAAAGATCAATATTTATGTCTAAAGCTCTTAAAAAAACAGTAACACTATGAGAATATGTTAAAGTTAACGTAAACGCTTAGTTAGCAGGCTGTATAACCATGAAAAAATAGGTCAGCAAAGTAACCAAACATTTGACATTGCGTTTTAACCATCACATATCAAAAACAATACACTTAAACAAGCCTATATAGAAAATAATAGCAGTTTAGTAACATATTACACAACTCCTGCTGAACTACATGAGCGAGTTAGCCAGCATGCTAAGCTTTTTATCCAGGTCTATTTGTGTCTAGAAAGGACAGTGAGAAAGAATAACAGCTTTAAAAGAAAGTGCGCACTGGTTAATGTGTCGTTTCGTCGGGTTTTTCTTACCAACTGCCTGAGATAGGTCTTGTTTACAGCTTTGAGCATGATTACAGCAGCAAACTATCAGTATCCACACTGCCACTGCTTTAGTAACAGGGGATAGAGGTTGAGTTGAGTTCTCGCGAGATCAGAAGAGACACGCCCCTCTTATATATAAGTCATTTTGTAACATTTTTTTTTATATTTTGTAACATTTGCAACAGCTCAAAATGTGGTTTTCTTGGAGGTGATATTCTTCAGTATACGTACTCTTCTTATATATAGGCCTATATATATCGGAATAACTAACATAACTGTCTAATAGCACAGTGGGCGGAGACTGAGTGGACACGTAATTAGCCTAGGGGGCGGTGTTTCATAGCTTTGATAATCTGTGGAGCTTTTTAGCTCAAGAAAGGTTAGTTTCCCACGGCGACTGTAAATGTTACAGGGTCCACTAAACCAAGGGTTAGATTTTTTATGACTTTATTCATAATTGTGTGGCATAATCAGCTGTACCAACAGCACATATTCTGTATTAAGGACTCGAGAACGCAACATTTTGGTATGAACACTGTAAACAAAAAAAAGTTGCTGCCTTAAATTAAGTAGGCTACAATCAACTTGGATGTTTAAGTAATTTCAGCTTAAACTACATTAAACTGTCTTAAAAACACGAGTTGAATCTTGTATAACTAAAAATAACAAATTAATAAAAAATAAAAGTTCAAAATTGCTTAACATATTTTGATGAGTTAAAGCAATGTAAAAACATATGTTGTCATAACTTATTGATCATATATTTTTTTTTACAGTGACTATGAACTTTTTACAGTGCTCTATGAGTATGATTTTTATTAATGTTCCCTGTTTGTCTTTTTGTTTGTTTGTTTGTTTGTTTGTTTGTTTGTTTGTTTTAGTAGGCTAATTTTATGTAATTTTACTGCTTTGACATGTTTGGATTTGGTGCTTTGGGTTGCGTTCACGTGCAAAAATATGGTCAAGACAAAAGGGAAAGATTGTGATTTATTACTTTCTGCATGGTTATTAAAAGAATATATTCAAGATAGACTGTTCAATTAAACTAAAAAATTTAAATAAAAAAAGATACATTATAATATATAATAAAATGATCAATTCATTAGCCTATGTATGTAGGCCTACATGGATTTTATTTTCAAATTAAGGCTATTATTGTATTCCCACCATTTTTTTCCGCAGTAGCCTGTTTGTTCCATCTGATTAATTCAATCCGTTTGTATTGAATTTAAATCGCCGACAAATGGTTGTCAACTGATTAAAACCAATAAAACGTAAAAAGTATAGGCTATTGGCCACATGCAATCTCCTAGATGTCTATTTTTGACCCCCTCATGGAGCCAACATGGTTTCTTAGTAGCCTAAATTAAATGCGTTTCTTTGCGGGGTTAGAGGTCAAAGTCAAAGGTGAGGTTCGACACGCGGTCACTCTGATTCACACAACACTTCAACATGATTCTTGTCCGAATCATTTTCAGAGTGAAATAAACGAAATTATTCATTATGGTCGCATTTTACATTTTTCCCCTAGCTATGTTTAAGAATAAATATGACAAAAAAATGGACAGAATAAACCAGCTGAGTTTAATTTAAGGAGAAGCATGAACGCTGTAAAACATGACAGCCCAATTAAGTTATTTGAACTTAATTATTCTCCTTAACTTCAAACGTCGTGACAAGAGTGGATTTTGAACTCAAAAGTAAAAATAAAAGTGAGTTGAAACAATAGTTATCTTCAAACTGAGCTTATTCAATCTTTTAAGGCAGTTGAACGTTCATTTCTAAGTTTTACCAACTGGAAATGTCAGCGAATTATTCACAATAAAATGCACAGTTTAATGCGTGTCGTTCAAGCAAAAAAAAAAAAAAAAAAACCGTTCTATGCAAACTTGTGCTGTGAGTCTCTTCTTCAGACATTTTCCATAAATACAGAGATTAAATTTAACCGAAGAATGCAGGTCCATGTTGGACAATTTTATGATGGTAATTTTCAATGGAAACGCACAAAGAAGCCTAATTAGATGAATCGGATTTTAAACACGTTACATTCGCAGTCAAACTAAATTTTTTACATTTTCTCTCGAAATTTTTAATACTCTAAGTCGTTTTTTCTAATGCACTGCATAGCTGAAATTTAGTATTTCTGTTGAATTTATTTCATATTTACAGTCTACCTAAATTATACATTTTGTTAGACTGGCAAAAACGGATTATGAACTGTAGGCTATTACAAATATGAAACCATATGATAAGCATGTAGCCTACACACTAGGCTATATGTGAAGATATCCTGATGTCCAGTAGGGGGCTCACTGTAACACATGGGCTTAAATTCACATGGAAATGTTTTAAATCAACGAAACGAATGTAGCCTATATGCTAAATGTTTCTTTGTTTTAAGAAAGTTAGCAGAATATTTTGAAAATAAATGAATATATTTTTTAAGTTTGCAAATGCAGTTTAAACCCGCAGATAATAATAATGTCGCTGCATACTTAACATTCATGCGTTGGTCCAGCTTCTCATTGAACACCTAAATGCAATTCTGGCACTAAAATGTTGGCTAACTTAAAACATAGAATTTCCAGCTACTTTTCTTGTGTGTTTTGTTCACCGTTGCTACTGTTTCACAGTTATGTTTGGAGAAACAGAAGTGTGAGTTTAATCTTCAATTCCTCGGAAGACAATATTCAAAACACCTCTCGTGGTCGGATCTCCTCCGTCCTCGGGCTGTTGCTGATATTCGGGGGCGCGCGTGGTCCAGGTTTGCATGTGACGTCAGGGCCCCGGTGACGTCAGAGCCCGTGTCTGTGTGTTGCTCTTCCCACAGGCTCTTCGGCCAGAAGTTATTAGTCAGCTCGGGACGAGGCAGTTTCCCATTCCATTTCCTCATCTGTACGCCTTCTGCCTTAACCCTCCTGTATGGTGGATATTCTACCCCATCCTTCTTTCTTGGGTGATATGGGGGATCATTCAAAAAGTAAGTGCTGGGTGTTTGTTTTAGCTCATTTTGTTCGTCGTTACACAAGAACTTTGAATATCGTTAATGCAAAATTAGTGTAACATTACACCGAGACAATAAGAACTTTTTTTTTTCTTTTCTTTTTTTCAGTAGACTATATAGGCTATCAAAATATAATTTCATGTCGACTAGCCTATGTTATTATTATTATTTATTTTTTGTGCTAAGCATGACTTATCTGCAAACAGTATTGGTGCAGCCAAAAACACGAACCAACATAATGAAATTAAACAGGAAAAATAACGACAGAGGATGCATGAGCTATAATCTTGCATATCTGCACGACGGCGGTGTTTTGGGGGGATTAAACAGCCTATATAGGGGCGCAATCGGAGGACACTAGCTAATCCTTGCTCTCCATATCCAGAGAAGTCTGGAATCGCCATGTGTGTAGGCTGTGGAAGTCAGATCCATGATCAGTACATCCTGCGAGTGTCCCCGGACCTGGAGTGGCACGCAGCCTGTCTGAAGTGCGCAGAATGCAGTCAGTACCTGGATGAGACGTGCACTTGCTTCGTCCGGGACGGCAAGACTTATTGCAAGAGAGATTACGTACGGTACGAGTCACTCATATATTTGTGATTTCACAGCTTTGGAATTTCGTCGAGGCCCTCTTTTTCACAGATTCTTGACCCAAACCGATCTAGAGATGTGGAAAAACCCTGCATGCTGTTCTGCAGTTTTATCATAAACTAAAGAAGTGTATTTTAAACAACCTTTGTTGCAGAGGTAAAAATATAGCCTATATTATACAGTACAGGCAATAATAAAATATAGTAAAGCATACAAAAAACTAAGATAGCCTATTTAGTGTAAACTAATTATTTGTCAGCAAAATTCCAATATTTCATGGCTTGAGTGTGATTATGCTAATACAGACATGTTTGGTTTAGCCTTGCCATGCTTGATTTTTTTTAATACCGGTGTTTGTTCAGTGTTGTTTTGAAGTTTGCTTTGTAAAGAAATATAAGCTATAAAGCATTGTGTTCATTGTGTCTTATACACACCTATATGCTCTCGTAAATATATGAAACCTCAGTTATAATACTCTATTAGGTAGCATATGTGTAAATAATAATGCATTAAAACAGTCAAACGCAGTGTTTGAATGTTTAATGCATTATTCTTTACAAATATGCTACTATTTACTCTGCACTGTTGCTCTTTATGTAGCCTACTGTTTACTCTGCGGCTAGGAATAGCCTATGTAATTATTCATGAAAGGATAAATGCATTGTATTGTGTGTATTGTAACACTTATAATTAATTATATACATGCTTTGAGAAAAGAGTTACAATTGTGATTGCGATCCGTATTTCTTGGCCTTGTAAAATCGAGCTGAGATGAGTTTTGGAAACGAACAGTAAAAATAAGCAAATGTTTCTATTGGATTTTGCAGATTATTCGGGATCAAATGCGCCAAATGCAACATCGGTTTCTGCAGCAGTGACCTGGTGATGAGGGCCCGGGATAACGTGTATCACATGGAGTGTTTCAGGTGCTCGGTGTGCAGCAGACATTTGCTCCCGGGAGATGAGTTCTCTCTGCGGGATGAGGAGCTGCTCTGCCGGGCGGATCACGGGCTGCTCATGGAGCGCGCTTCAGCCGGGAGCCCCATCAGTCCCGGGAACATTCACTCCAACAGGCCCCTGCACATCCCAGGTAGTAGTAACAATAAAAATACTACTGAGAAAATTATTATTATTAATAATAATAAAAGCAATGCTAATGTCCAAGTTACACATACTTGTCTATATTTATAATTCATTAGGGTGCTGTAGTAACAACAATAACAGTACATGTAGGCTACACAAAGGTAGTGTCACAAAAATAACATGCCTAATATTATTAATAATATTAATATTTTCGTTATTGTAGTAGTTGTTGTTGTTGTTGTGAAATATTAGCCTACTAACGGGCACTATGAGATCCCAGACTTTAGTTCTCTGTTACATCTAATCAGCTTGTGAAATTGTGTTAACAGACTTCCGAGTAGCTTGTGTTCGGTGCCAGTTTGAAGATATTTGTTTTCGTGTAAAACCCCTCATGGCACGCACTTGTAGCTGGCTGAGATTGTTTGATGATATTTATGATTGAATTAGCATGACGTGAAATTAATCTGAAACTGTTTATGCGTTTGGTTGGAAACAGCGTTTTTCTTAGTTTATTACTTTTTTTAATAAAAAGAAAGTGCAATATTGCGATATATAAATAAAGAGTTCTGGGTTCATTGTTACAGTGTAGCCTAATTATATATTCAAGTAATATTAATAGGGTTAGGATTAGGGTTTGGTTAGGGATTAGGGTTAGTTACATGTAATTATGCATACTTTACTGTTATTGTAACATATGTAACACTAAAATAAAATGTTAGCGATGTCTGTTATTTTCTTTGCTGTTAGATTGGTAGCCTATATGTCTATCAGATATCAGAGTAGAACATGTTTTTTTTTTTGTTTTTTTTCTTAAATACATTATTGATTAGATAGGCGACAAATTGTGCTTTTAACGTTTAATTTCGAACTAAAACTGCATTTAGATAATTTGACTAAAATAAACGGTTTAGCATGTTAGACTGTAATGCTTTGACATCTGGTAGTTGACTAAAAGCTTAAACAGCATTAAACCATAACCAATGTTCTGTTCGATTATGTGTCACTACTTAACCCTCTTATTGCTCTGTAAGATGGTGCACTTATTGCATGTTATACTTTTATATCCTATGTCGATCCTTCAACATTTTGCACATACAGCAAAGTTGAGAGCATATTGAAGGCCCTAAGAGGTGTTTTGACTGACACGCACTTGGCTACAGACCGATGTGTGTATGCACAATTTAACCTTCAAGTAAGCGTGCTCTTCTGCAGTGTGTCTAAATAATGAAATGACCCCTCAAGCCGAAAAGTGATTTACACGTAGGCTATTTTATTCGCAGAACCTGTGCCAGTTCGCCAGCCACCTCACCGGAACCACGTTCATAAGCAGTCTGAGAAGACCACGCGTGTTCGGACAGTATTAAACGAAAAGCAGCTTCACACTCTCCGGACGTGTTATAACGCAAACCCGCGACCGGACGCGCTAATGAAGGAGCAGCTCGTGGAAATGACCGGTCTGAGTCCACGAGTCATACGAGTTTGGTTCCAAAACAAGCGCTGCAAAGACAAGAAGAGGTCCATACTTATGAAACAACTACAACAACAGCAACACAGCGACAAAACGGTAGGAATATCAGTTTTGTAGGCTACTTAATTCTAATGAGTGGTGGCAATCAACGAATTTGCTTTAGGTACTAAACTTATTTTGACTATAGCTACCCTTCAAATAAAGTTTCTTTAATGGTTCTTTGCAAATATTGCTATAATCGAGCTGACTTTTGGAGATTAAAAATGTCTTGATGTTACATAGGCTTGCCACATTTTTAGAGTTATCATATAGCCTGGTTTTCTCACTGAAAAATATTATATGATCAATACGTTATGACATGTTTTTACATTGCTTTAACTCGTAAAAAAGTTGAAACTTGCTTAACTTATTTTGATAAGTTATACAAGAATAAAAAAAAAAAAATTAAAGTCAGATTAATGTAATTTAAGTTGAAATTACTTAAACATCCAAATTGATTGTAGGCCAACTTAAAAATGTAAGACAGCAACTTTTTTGACAATCTATCTATCTATCTATCTATCTATCTATCTATCTATCTATCTATATGGTGGTTCAATTAATTTTTCACTGCATAATATAAACATTCAAAATGCGATATATAATGGATGGCTGTGATTTTTTTCAATGATTTTGAACACATTTGAAATTCCCTCCTGAAGTGTTAAGATTCTTTGCAATTGAAATACGATAAGCTGTGTCGCTAAGGTTTCTCCTCAACCTTTTGCAGAATCTTCAAGGTCTCACGGGAACGCCTCTGGTGGCAGGCAGCCCGATTAGACATGACACCACGGTCCAGGGAAATCCTGTAGAAGTTCAAACCTATCAGCCTCCGTGGAAAGCCTTAAGCGAATTTGCCTTACAGAGTGACCTGGACCAGCCTGCTTTCCAACAGCTGGTGAGGACTGCCATCCCCGAACACTTATTATTACAAGGCCTAACAACTAGGCTTTAATGTGCTTCTCCATTCCATCCCGACTCTTTTTCTTTTATCAAAATTATCAATCATATAATTTAAGCATTTTCATGAAAAAAAAAAAGGCTGCAGATTGTTTATTAGGTCTAAAGCGCTGCCATTTGGCAATTATTTCAAATTATATTTTGCAGTAGCTTCTAGTTTCAAGCGAACAGTGATCGTAGCCTAATCATTTTTAATATAGGCCTATATGTAGGCATATAGCCTTTTCGTTAACTGGGTTTTTACATGTTTCATTGTAGCCTAAGTTGACTACAAGATTGTCCGAACTCCGTAGCAACAATTAATAGAGAACATAGCCTATATCGGGTGGTACATCGACATAACATAATCTAGTGTCAATATTTAGTACTTTATTATAAATTTACATATCGCATGTGTACGACAAAAACGATAAATAACAAAAAAAAATAAATAAAACGATTTGTTTATGTGTTGAAAGGGCGCGAAAAGACGCTCACGAGATCGCGCGAAATTTCAGACAGAAATTCCTTTGAAAAGTTGATCCCATGCTGTTAATTCGCACTCTGGTTATTAGCCTATCTTTATTTTGTCTGTTATGTAACACCATACCAAACTTGTTTAGGCTAATGTAAATGTCAATTGCAAATCGTATGTAAAACTCTGTCATTTAATCAAATTCGGGCCGCAGATGTAGGCCTAGCCTATACCTATAGTCTCAGCATGTTGACAGCTATCGAACAGCCTATACTGATTCCCAACTCTCCCCTCACCCTTCTATAGGTGTCATTTTCCGAGTCGGGTTCGCTGGGTAACTCGTCTGGTAGTGATGTGACCTCTCTGTCATCGCAGTTACCCGACACCCCCAACAGCATGGTGCCCAGTCCCGTGGAGACGTGAGAGCCCACCGGAGACTCCTGCCCCAGCATGCCCTCACCCGCCCTGCATGAAAACCCATCACCTCACCGCCTCGAACGGAAAAAGGGATTAAACAAGATGGATTTAAACAGTTTGCCAAACGGAGGAGCCTTTCCAAGCTCTTTGGGGTTTCCAGACGTGTTACAAAACTGTTTTTAAAGCATTTGGACCATATATCCAGGACGTCCAATGGAATATGAACACATTATTTTGGTTTTGATTATGGACCAGTTACGAAAACAACAGTCTTAACAGTGTTTATTCAAGACCATCAATGTGTAGCTTTATCAACAAGTGGTATTTTCCAAATAAGACAAAAATCAACTTTTTTTGTCTTAGTGCGCATGATCTCTCCGAAGATGTATAAAACTGAGCTGTAAAATATTTTATCTTAACGAATGGATGACAGATTGTATAAACTTCTCGATTTAAAAAAGTAAGTTATTGTTATTTATTGTCAGGACAACCGTCCATACCAAAAAGTGAGAAATGACCTAAATAAACTACGTTAAATGCTGTTTATGTCTGAGGAAGCTTGCATGCAAAGACAACCATATCATGTTACCTTTACACATATCTTTTTATAACAAGATGAAAGACACTTCAGTCATAATACAACTGGATATGGGACGGGAAATAACTGTCCAAAGATCTAGTAAAAAGAACAGGAGCAACGTGAACAAAATTAAATAATGAATAACTGCAGTGTTGTGATATCTGAATTTATTATGAAATTTTATTTTGCTTTTTCGTTATACCTATACAGACGTGCATTATTGTTTTGTGTGTATATATATACACTCAAAACAATATACACACCTTTCTATATATATATATATATATATATATTTTTTTTTTTTTTTGCATCGTTTTGGGGAAATTGTAACAGAGATAAAGACGGAATATTGTAATAGGCTATATAAATAATCGCATTATGAAAATGTTCTGTTTTGGGGATAAGATTCTTATGTTGCTCTTTCAAAGCATGGTTCTTTAGGAAACCTATAAAGATAGTGAGCAGAAAATATGGGTTTTGGTATCGTTAAAAAGTAACGTTTTTCTTGAGTGATAAATAGCTATGAATAAAGTCTCGTTAACACTTTATTTTACAGTGTCCTTGTTACACGTTACATAGTTACTGTAGTAATAATTATAAATTATGCATAATTGCAACTAACCCTAAACCAAACCATATTCCTAACCCCATAATAAGAACATGTAGGCTAGTTAATTATTATTTCTCTTAATATCTATTATTACACTGTAACACGGACACCTTAAAATAAAGGGTTACACTTAAGGTGTCACTGTTACAGTGTAATTATACATTTAAGTACTGAGTAATATTAATTAACTACATGTACTTACTATAGGGTTAGGGTAGGATTAGGATTTGGTTGAGGGATAGTTGCATGTAATTATGCATAATTTACTATTATTACTATGGTAAGTACATGTAACATATGTAACAAGGACACTGTAAAATAAAGTGTTACCAAATAAAGTGTAACCAAAGTCTCTTATCTGCTGGTCAATCGCGTATAAAGATGCATTGATATATTGAGGCTATAACATGATCACAGCTCCCTGATCTGTCACATTCAGCCCTTAACGTAGGCTTCGAATGAATATACATCTATCTATCCATCTATTTAAATATCGTACCGACCGGATACTGAATGAGTAATTGAAGCCCTCCCGTAGCAGTGATCAATCTCGTGTTGCTCGTAAAGCTGTGAGTCTAGACGGAGGACAGGGATCGGCGGCCGCTTATCTGCGCTCGGCATCACCTGCAAATGATCCACTGAATGGAAGCACAACAAACCCGAAGCACCTCTCTCTTAACGGGACTCCCTCTCGGCAAACGCACCCTTGCATGTCCAGGGTTTCTTTTCATTCCGAGTCAGGAGATATAGCCGCTGGACACCAGAAGATCAGACCAAAATCACTGCGGGCCATTGTGGAAAGATAATCCTGTTTGTCAGATAACTAAACTCTGGAGGATAAGCAGTTGTAAGGCAGCGCTGCAGTTTCTGTTGCTACGCTTATTTTTCTTCATTTTCTGCAATTAATTCAGGCATTTAAACATTATTTTGTTTACAATTATAGTTAAAAAAAAAAGATAATAAATGTTACATTTTTAACAGCCTGGGAAATCACAAAAAGTTGTTTGCTAGACAACAGTGTTCTGCTAAACAATGTCGACAAGCTTACTTTTGGTGGATATATGAATTTAGTCTTTTTCTTTCTGAAAATGGAACAAAAATATTGATGACTCATCCTGCACTCCTGATTTCTGTCCAATCAAATGCTGTTTAGAATGACAATGCCCCTCCCCCAATGCCGGCAAATGACTAGCAAGTATCAAATAATTCAGATACTTCCCTATAGGCCTATATTATGTAAAAAGTGCATGCTATTGACAGTGACATCTAATGTATGCTCTTTTTAACTATAAGTGTTGTAGATAATTAAATGGAGGTAGGTTACTAAATGTGTGGCTATAGCACCTGCAGTGCTATTTCACTTGACATTGCTAACATGGCGGATGTAGGCTATGTCAGTAGATTAAATAGGCCTATATCCATTAATGTATCACACAATAGACAAGAGCGTGCTTTAATAGTGTTGGAGAAATACTTTTTCGTCAAATTTAAACAGAAAGTATGGAAATTCCAAAGCAGCGATGTTATGGCATGCCAAAACAAGGCCTTCCACATGTCCCGCTCAAGCTTCCTGTTTAACTAGGAAATACGTAAACACAAAAAACCTGCCATAGTCAGGCGATTTTATAGGGTCTTTATGAAATAAACTAGGCTATATGTCTGAAAATCTTGCATTGAGTTAGAAGTTCTCTATTCAAAATCTAACAGCAAAATCTCACAGCGATTAGATACGAAAATATAGGGTAGGCTAATATAGGTTACTGAATTGATGTTAAATCTTTTCCATCTACTATTTACAATCTATGCAGCTTTCCTCTGCACTGAGGTGTTGTGTGAGGCGCAAAAGCGCATTCTGTTTGTGAAAGTGTTGATTCTGTTTGCAAAGACGACAGACAATAATTCAATTAAACAAATAATCCTAAACCTAAGCTTATACTCACCAAAAACGTATTCATTCACTATTAATTTGCTAGCTTGTAAAAAATACTTTGCTTCAGAAAATTAGCCTACATGTAAATATGCCACGTAGGCTAATTTGAGAACGCATGGTCTTCTGTTAAAATACACGAATTCTAAAATATATATGCTTAGAAATAGGCCTAAAAAAAAAAAGAAAAGAAAAAAAAAAGGCATATCTTTGATGATTTTTAATTGCTAAACTGTGTGCAGATCTGATCCGGATTACACCGCATTAAATCGAATGAAATTAAGAAAGCTTAATTGGATTCAAATAAAACAGCTCTTCTTCTGAATGACGACGGGTTGGCGACATGCAGCGCTTATGATGGTTGCTTTAGGGAGAAATAACGATTCAGATGTCATGGCCAGAGGTCAAAAGCCGCATCTTGGTTCAAATTCCGCCACTAATTTAATAATTTAGGTCTAATTAAATAAACGCACTCTTAAGCCAAGTTCATGTGTGTATAGAACAAATCTTTAAAGTCTTTACTAATTACAACTCTCCCCTGTCTGTCATTTTAATGTGAAATGTCAAAGTATTTAGCTAACCTTTAGTTTATAAATCGAAACCTAAAATACATCTGACTCCTAAACCAAACAACTAGCCTACATGTCCCTTTATGGAAATGCCTTGTCATTTCATACATTCAAGCTTAATTTATTCCTTACAATTAATTTAAAACTGTCACAATAGTCCAGCTCAAACCTTTAAATGCAACGAAATAATCTATAGCCAAATATATGTTGATGCTGAGAACAGGCAAACGATGTCAAACGCATTCGGAGCTTTCTTTACCTGTTGTAATTTCACTGCAAGAACATTCAATAGCCTAAAAAAATAAATTTCGTATATTATGTTTAATAAAAACAACTAAATTGGCAAGACATACGAAAGTCAAAGTATATAGGGGGAATAATTACGGTATAACGGTACTTGATTAAAATGTAGCAAAATAACTCGACATTTTTCTTGAACACAAATCTAATTTTCATTTATTTATCTTTTTTTTATTATGATAAAAAAACAAAAACAAACAAGCGCCATTTAAATAAAACCTCGAAGCGTTTTATCATGAATAAAAACCCGTCATATAATAAAATAATAGTCTGAATTCTGCCATTGCATCACTTTTTTAAATTTATTTTAGACATATTCCCACTCTGAGAAAATACTAATTTTGTCAAAAAAATAAATACATTGTTAATTGTTATAGGCTAACATTGTTATTGTATAAAAAGAACTTTAGAATGCCATCATAAAAACGCGTTTCTTCTTCACAGCCGCGTTTCTTAATTAAATTCAGAAAATAAGAGAATCATTTTAGTGAATGCAAGAGACATTCAGACAACAGATTTAGCAATCAAATTCATGATTCATTAACTGACAGGACGGAAAGGGCCACAGCGTTCCTCTGTTCCTCTGCCAAAATCACGAGAACGTCGAGCTCTCAGATGGTTTCGGAATGGCAAATAACGGAATGGTCTATAAAAACAGCTCCCATTCAAGTTGTCACATATACACCCACTTCCATTTCAAAGCCCATCATCTAGATCTCACATAAAATGCATTCATTTTACTGGATTGAATCTAAAAGCATTGTTTAAAAAAAAAGAAGAAAAAAAAAGAAGTGTTATTTCACTTAATGAAAAGATTTGGTGTAGAACTGAAGTTATTATGAACCTGGAAGTCAGTCTGACCCAGAGGCTCCAGTGCATGTTGACACAGTCATGTATTGAGTGACTCACTCAGTGAGTCACACAGGTATAGTCGGAGTGTGTGTGAGAGAAGGATGGGACGGAAGAAAGCGGGCTGTTTGTGGTGCCCCGGGGCCAGCGAGGACCCTGGTTATGTGGCCACAACCCTTTTACAATGCCGTTTTAACCCACATTTCAGGTTCAGCTTCACTGCATTTCACTGTATATAAAAACAACAACAACAACAAAAAAAACTTAAATTAAGTACAATCAACTTAGATGTTTGAGTAATTTCAACTTAAATTCCATTAAACGGACTTAATAAATGCATAAGCTCTTGATTAAAACTTTTTTTTTGAGAAATGTTCTTATAACTCTTCTACATAAAATCACAATTATGCATGGGAGTATAAAATAGTGTGATTGTAAATATATTATGTTATGTAAAATATTTTAGAATCTTAAAAGTCTATCAATGTAGTCTGATCTAGGATCTAAATGTAATTTAAACCTGGAAGCAAACAAAGTTGTAGGATTTTAAAGATGTTAAGCAAAGAAACGTTATGATGTCAATTTATAAAAAATAATTCAGATGCTGCATTGTTTCTAGCTCTCTAATCACATGAACAAACCTGAACTCCTTTGTATACAGATGGTCTTTGAAGCTCATGATGCTCTTTAGATCGTCTCAAATCATGCTGGAGAACACGATCATCAGGTTTGACAAACTTCATGATGTTAAGGCAAAAGGGAGTCAAACCAAATACTAAGACATTCTAAACATTTTACGTTACATTTTTGACAATTGCTTATATTGAAAAATGAAAACATTTGTATTAAAAAAACATTTTCATCTCTGACTTGTTGGTCCAAAAACATATTCTGGTAAACAATATTTCATCCTCTGTTACAAATGAAAGAATAACTTCGATTGAGCAGTATTAAATATTTTATTAAACTCATCCGTTTCTTAAATTAAACTTTTAAGTGCTTCAATACACTGAGAAAATGACAGAAAACAGGTTAACAAGGAAGAAGTGTTGAAATCGTGTATAAATTACAGTATAAAAAGCGAACAAGCAACGAAACACAACAACAGAAATTCAAAAAATCATAACATGTCAGCTACAGGAAAAAAATCTTCCTCTTTATTCATTGAAAAATATGAAAACATGAAAACCGACGGATGAGGTAACTCGTCATTCTCCCTAAATTAAACGAGGGCTTCAGTTTATTCTACTTCATTCCCCAGTATCTTTTTATTTACAAAACAACAGAATATCAGTCAAACTCAACCATTATCTTTTGTGAAAAACAAGAATCACTGAATGTGTCCAGAAATGTATTTAAGGTAAATCCTGTAAACATTCTATTGCTCATAAACACGTGTATGACAAGTCAGTTTTTTTTTCAGTGAGCTAATATATATGCTAATATACAGTTACTGGAAAACCACTAGGAATGACTCACTACTGATTGACGGCTTTGATGGAGGTCTGATGACTGTCTTCATTTGTACCCTAAACCCCCTCCAGAACAGTTCTGCATTGTGGAATATGCATTAGGTTTCAATGTCAATGTGTGTAATGTGCTTCTGTAAATGACTGCACTCCTTCGCTCACTCCTCCTGCTTCTTGAGGAAGAACTGAAGTGCGGAGTCCCACTGGTCTCTGGGGAAGCGGTTGGAGAGCTCGCAGTAGTTCAGAGGAGCCCAGCCCTTCTCTGATGGGGAAAGATCAGAGGTTTAACACTGACACAGGAAGTAAAGCATTGAATCAATGCCAGACAGAAGGAGCCTTTCGTGAGCAATAAAGCCATTTATTTTTAACTAATGCACTTTAGAACAGAATATGGGGATTTCTGGATCCATTTCACAATTGTAAATATTTAGACAATTAATCTAATTTAAAATGTATATTTAAGCGTAATTGAAATGTATGTCTAAAGCTGGATATCGTCAGTCGTGTATGCAAAGATATATTGAGATTTCATATGGATGACTTGTTTTTCGAATATAGTCCTCACCTGGCTGTGAAGCTTTGCCGTCCGATTGGTTCTCATTGGTGGCACAGTCCTGGATTACACAAAATTAACAGATTTCATTATTTATTCCAGTTGGTGATGCTCGTGGAGCAAAACATTCTCTTATCCCAGACAGATATTCACTATGGAAGCTCGTTTCCAACACTGAGTAAAAAATAAAAGAGGTAATTGCGACTTTTTATCTCACAATTCAGACTTTTTTTCTCACAATTGCATGATATAAACTCGCAATTGCAAGTAAAAAGTCAGAATTGCGAAATATAAACTCGTAATTGTGAGAAAAAAGTCAGAATTGCGAGATGTAAACTCGTAATTGTGAGAAAAAAGTCAGAATTGCGAGAAACTCGTAATTGTGAGAAAAAAGTCAGAATTGAGAGATATAAACTCGTTATTGTGAGAAAAAAGTCAGAATTGCGAGAAACTCGTAATTGTGAGAAAAAAGTCAGAATTGCGAGATAAACTCGTAATTGCTATAAAAGTCGGAATCGCAGGAAAAATGTCAGAATTGAGAGATATAAACTCGGAATTACGAGAAAGTCAGAATTGCAAGAAAAAAGTTAGAATTATAAGATATAAACTCGCAATTGCGAGAAAAAAGTCAGAATTGCTAGTTATAAACTCAGAATTGCGAGAAAAAAGTCTGAATTGTGAGTTTAGTTTAGTTCATGAAAAAAAACAAAATAAAACTTTTTTTCCGCAATTATCTTAAAAAAAAAAAAAAGTATTCCATGGTGGAAACAAGCTTCCATAATTCGCATACAACTAAAAGTAAACAATTTGTATAATGATTCCCCTGAAAAGTGAAACACTGCATTGGCTGAACCAATAGGGTTATTTAGGGGCGGGACAATGGTGTTTCGACCAATGGAAGATGGGATCATCTTCAGATGGGTTCAGAGAAGTCCGTTTGAAAAATGGTTCTTTTTTTGCCATTCAGTCTGGCTATGCAAATTATTACAAACTTCAGATACAATTATTTAAGGACCAAATTTCCTTTTTATTAAGTTTTGGATAAAGTGGATAAAGCTTTTGTCAATCTCAGCAACTGATGTCAAGTTGCAGGACATCGTCAGTCTTTCCATTGTTTGAATAATATGACGATTCCCTGTCTTTGTTGGAGTAAGAGCTAATCTCTCTGTAAGTAATGGCAGCGGCGATGTAGTGTGGAGAGCGCTGTCAGGAAGAAGATGAAGGGAGAGGGTGTTTACTGGAGGCTCAAGTACTGGCAGGTAAATCCACTCAAACAGACAGAGGAAACCATCCATCTGAGCGAAGGAAGCTGCTTCTTTTAGGGGGGTGTTGGGGCACTGGAAACTAAAAGGTCATGGGTTCGATTCCCAGGGAATACACCAATAACTTAAATTCACTCTAAGTCGCTTTGTATATAAGCCAAATGAATACGTTTACAATGTAACTGCATCTCACAATTCTGACCTTGTTTCTAGCAACTGAGTGAAAAAAATGAAAGAATTGCATGATATAAAGTCGCAATTGGAAATTATAAAGTCAGAATTGTGAGATATAAACTCGCAATTGTGAGAAAAAAAAAGTCAGAAAAGCTTGTTTGAAAAACGGTTATTTTTAATTACTGTTTCAATTTATAACTGTTCTAAAATATGCTATATGTTCGCTAGGATATGAGAACGTTATTTTAAAATATCAAATATATGTTGTAGCGCATATATTGAATTTTATTGATGAATCTACTAGGAACATATTTGCAAAGGTTTCTTGAGTAAAACTTAAGTGGAGTTGTGTCCATCCAAGTTGCAAATTTATGCAAAAAATCGAAATACCGCAAAAAAGTTTGCGAATAAACTGCCGCTTTAATCCCACGTGTTCCGAGATTTATTCAGTAAATGTGTTTCCAATCACTGAGCAAGTTTTGCAGTTGCAAACTGCTGTTCGTGTGAACACACTCCTTTATAGCAGGAATAGAGTTTGAGGACATGTTCGTGAAACAAAGTGTGAATTGGTGTGGTGATGGTGTGTATGAAGGTGCGATTTACCTGTATGAAGGTGGCCAGCAGCACACAGCTCATTTCCTGCTGCAGGATGACCTTGTTCTGCAGGTTATTGTAGCAGGCGCAGATGAGCGAGGGGAAGAGCACTTTGATGAGTCGCGGGTGGCTGAAATACTGGAACGGCAGCTGACACAGTTTCTGCAACACGCTGGGCTGGCGGCCAGACTGCACATTCACCTGGAACACACACAGTGACAGTGCGTGCGCACACACGCAACCAGTGAGGCCAAAGCCACAGCCAGCTGTAAATCAACCCGCCCCTCTCTGCCCGTCCCACACGTAAATCTGCCACTAAAACAACACACAAACAGCCATTAAGAGGAGAAATAGAGGGCAGTGCCTCCCAGCGCACAATTACACTCCATAAAACACAGACAGGGATGCCTCATCCACTTCTGCCGAGCGTGTACGCTGAACACACAGGTTCAGATTTGCCCCATGGGAGGACACACTTGAGCTCCGTTCCAAAACCAAGTGAGCTCCCTCGCTCGCTATCCACTTCCTACCTAGGCAGCATCGAAATGGACATAGATCCTCATAAGTGACCAATTTGGAACATTTTGTATAGGTAGTGGCTCACGTTACACAAATTGCGCACAGGAGACTCACTTTGGAACTGATTCCAATCTGCTTGTTAAGTCTGATGTCAATCGTCACCGTTTCTGTAGTCTCAGCCACAGACGGGTCACGCCCACGGATCGCTGGCTGAATGTCTGATGCATATGGCACAAGTAACTGGAAACACTTCAGGATTTTCTAAGTCGTCATCTGATTGGTTGAATTCTGTAGGATGACCTGGAGACGTGTGTCGTGTTGCCGTGATGCCAAACCCCCTCATGGAAGAAGAATGCTATAGTGTTTACAACTGTGACAATGAGCGCTTATCAGGATCAACTGAACGCTGGATTTTCACAAGTATGTGAAGTATGTAAAGTTTGCGGCATAGACTTACTTGACATGTCAGTAAGACGGCCTCTGGGCGGTCCTTGGCCAATGCAAGCTGCTATGGAGTCCAGACCTTCTGCCGTCAGTCTGGAGGTCTGGCTATGTGAGACTATCAGATGCCAAAACCAAACAATAAACACCACCAAAACCCACTACCGAAAAATCTTTATCTCCATACCGAAATCTCAGATGGCC
The DNA here is from genome assembly GCF_963993115.1 of Abramis brama. Lineage (NCBI taxonomy): Eukaryota > Metazoa > Chordata > Actinopteri > Cypriniformes > Leuciscidae > Abramis > Abramis brama. Next base: position 16,934,018 of record NC_139982.1, on the reverse strand, counting down.
AAGCCATGATTTATCTTTTAAGAATTGTTAAAATATTTGTGTCTAGGATGCAATATGAATAAATAGTGCTCATAAATGGCTGATGAAATAGTATTCTCGATTGAAGCAAGTAGAGATTTTTTTTCTTACATCACGATAGAGATTGGCGGCAGCATGTTGCTATGCTAACAGCTCCATATTTTGACGTTAAAAAAAGCTCAGAAATATTGGCTAAAACAGTCCATTTAAAATGGCGCTGAACTTTTTTTTATCAACAAAAGTCAATTTTGAATGGAACATTATTTTGGATTTATTTTTTCACTGAGCTTTCATTTCCATCCACAAAGGACACATGCAACGCTGCCTTAGAATCTAGCCAACAGAAGGTTTTTCGAGGTACACCTTTGCATTGGAAGCACAAAATGATGGCCTTCATATGTACCTACGAAGATATTTGACGAAACGACAGGAAACTTGACAAATGTTGGTTGTTCACTGAGGTTCATGTCACTGCAACCTCTCGTCACAACCTTTGAGAACCATCTATTCTATATTAAGGTCTATAACATGCTGAAATGCATGTTTGTGGGTCAGGTTTTGGAGTTGAACCTTGTGCAAAACATGCAAACAAGCCCAGTTCCACTTTAATAAATGAAGTAATACCAGTAATGGTGTTCGTACCGGGTGTATAGCCCTCATTTATCACTGCCTTCAGTCACACCGTCAAAATCGGCCCACCCCTTAGAATTAAAACCAAATCACAGCAGGCCTGGACTGATTAAATGCAGTGCCTGGGATGGGAAAAAACGAGGCACAGCCCCTAAATGCTACAAGCTTCCGACCGGGTTGGGGAGCCTGGGAAGGCCCTCGGCTCCCAGGAAGGGAACCAGAGAGTTGGGAGGTCAGCACAGTAAATCCTGACTAGAGGGATTTGGGGGAGAAAGATGAAGAGAGGGAGGGGGCGTTAAACAATCCCTATTACAGGTACACACATCCGTCCATTGCTGCTCGGCCCCAAATGCAAACCATAAGGGAGGGGGGAGTGACGTTCCCTGGGAAAAGGGTGACATAAATTACCAGGATTTACAAGATTTTAAAAATACTCTTAACAATACTCTTTCCATCGCATTCTCCACTTTAATAATACCCCTCAAGGGTTTAAGTGCATGACAAACAAAGAGATAACTCACTACTTTTATCATTTAAAGGGTGAAGCGCCTTAAAATGTAGTTATACGGCAGTGTTCAAAGGCTTTAGGTCCATGCCACTTTGTATCAGGAACTGTTTAAAGATCCCTGACCAAAACAAGTAAAACAAACCACAGTGGAGCCCTTTAATGGTACTCAGAGTTGGAGTGAAGACTAGTCCCGGATTGTCCGGCCTCAGATGACCAACAGCACGATTCAGAAGCTTTTTGCAGGGTTGAAATTAATGCTCTTGCTCTGCTACTATGGAACAAATGGTGCAAAACATCTGGTTGTTTTCAGCGTAGGAGCTGCGTAGTGTCAGAACGGTGGGTGAGATGAAGGAGGGTCTTTTTTCGGCCAAACGCAGAGAGTACAGAATCAATCTCTCCCATCAGTTCTGGACAAGACTAGGGAGTTGTAGAGATACTGCTGTATTTCTAATCATTCATGAGACTGGTCAAAATTACAATGCTGCAGACACATCGGGTACCCGTTTACCTCATGGACCCTTGGCACCTTCAATGGATATTCAGATCCTTGGACCAGTTAGATTACTTGTCATTCAACAAGCTGATAACATGCAAGGTAAATGCAAATTAAAGTAAATAACTTCTCATAGGATGTTCTATCAGTGAAACGATTGGGAAGTTATTATACACTGTCAATATGTTGATTTGCCGCCTTAAAATCAGTATTTATAAATTTCGACTGTTATCTGCGTTTTGTTCTACATGTAAACACACTCAATGGGCTTCATTCATAAAACAAGCAGAACAAATTTGTGTTTAAAATAATTCTTTCCCAACGTGAGAGAGTACAAGTGTGTGTCCATCTGTGGGGGTGGTGGGTTTTGTGGACATTCCGCCCACAAATCACGCAGCCATCTCATAATCCGTCAGCATGCGGTGCTTCATCTTCACACAACTAAACAATGAGTCCCCCTCAAGTGTCCACTGAGGGGAGACGTACAGCACTGAGAGAGCAGAGGTTACCTACCGCCCCAACCCAGGCAATGAACTCACCCGCCTCTCCCTGGCCGAGAGAAATGACCCTGCCCCTAACCGGCCCCAAACTTGGATTAAGACCTCGGCCAAGTCCTCCTGTACCAGCGTCTGCAGAGGTATCCATTCAGCAATTGACACCATAAAAGCAATGGCAGGCGTTTGAACTTGCGATTCCGGAGCGATCCCTCCCCCGCTTTAACACAGATGGCCATAAAGAAAGGAAGAGACAAGGCCTAGTGTCTAGTGTTGGTCTTAAGTAGAGAGCACTGGAGTTTTCATAAAGGGCCACGATTTTACGGGCGGCCCATTACATAACTCCCGGCCTGTCAACTGAAAACAAAGGGAGCATAAAGTTAACGCAGTGAAACGCAAACATGCACACTACGAGCGGCTCAAGGTGAAGAGGAAGGAGACCTGTGGGCCAGGGGTTTGTTCTTTGATGAAGACTTGATAAGACGGCGGAGGAGAGACGAATGCCGACAGTAAAATAGATGGCTGTCAGGTTGTGTGGAGCCATGCCGATAAAAAAATAGACGATAGAAATTGTAAAATGTATTGTGAAATGTGTATTAAGACTATATCAAGGAAACAAAATGATTTCTGGGTTACTGTATTAAGTATTTCTTTTAATAAAAGAAATAAATTATGAATTTTGGAAGTTGGCCATTGAGAATTATTACAAACATGACCATCATAAATCTAATTTACATAAGGAGGGACGCCACATTTACATAAAAATTATGACTAAATCTATTCGGAACTGAAACCAAACTCCAACGGGCAGAATATATTTTCATAATTTTTCAAAGCCCACAAATATGATGTCCCTTTTAAGGGACTCCATTGCAGCCATATATTTTCATGTATAAATACTGTGGAAATTTAAAATAAATGTGTGTAAAATAATAACTGGAAAATATTAACTTCCTATTAAGCTGACCCAAGAGAAACAAAACTGTGTCTACATAAAAAATAATAAAATAATTCTAATAAATTAGAATAAAACAAAGCAGACTGAAAATGTCAAAGTATATTATTAATTATATAAGTATAGATACTTTTTTCAAACAATGGATGATGAGTTCGCTCTATTTTATGTTGTTTCATAATTGCCTATATTGCATAGGACTATAGTGCTAAATAGGTTTATAGTGCATTTTATCCATAATTTCTGCAAAGTTCAACGTGTTAAGCAGGATAAAATAGGCGACATTGCACTTAGTTTATTATTTCAGATGCTTTTTTTAAAAACTACAATTGAAAAATGTATATATTATATATAAAATGTAACCCACCAAAGTGGCTAGTAGAAGTGACTGCGTTACACGCCACTGCTGAAATCCACCCGCATTTGGCGGGTGTTAATGTCAAGCCCTGCTTGTGCATGAGAAAGCTGTATGGACATTGAAATAAATCTGTGCTGCTTTCGTGTACAGCGTAAAACTGGCCTAAGTGTTGTTTTTCAATATAAATGGGAGGAGATGACGCAAGTGTCCCATGCTGCCAAGACACCTCAGCAATTTTTTGTTGGACCAGGGATGTCCGATCTTTCAAAACTACAAATCTACGGCTCTGCCTTAAAGATGAACCAAACCGAGAGGATGAGAGAATGTTCACGCCACTGATAAGACAGGAGGTCTGCCTACATACTAGGATGCAAAGAGAGCACTCAGAAGAGAAGAGGAAGTTATGGCTGAAAGGCCTTATCTGAACAACGCCTACCGCCCCCTCTTAACCATCCATCCAGACAACCTGACGGCGACTGGTACACGGGCGTAAACATAAAATTAAAAGACAAAAAAAAAAATCAGTTGGTTTTCATCTCTCAAAAGCAGAAAGAATGTTTCTTTGTCATGAAAACGTCTCCGCTCGCCAGTGTATTGGCAAAGGATCACTGACTCACTACTGTTTGCTTAATAAATCAAGTGTCATCTTCGATCCTGCGAAAGATAATCTTTTCTTCTCGAGAAGACATCCGGACCTGGATCATGCTCAAACACAGCATTAGATCCAAATGGAGCCCTAAACTCTGAAAGATTTATGGGCAAACAAACAAAATTAAACGGACGAAACCCGGAGCAAAACGACAAAAAGAATTAACAATGTGTTCGCACCTGAAGTCACCCTTTAGGTAGGTCGTAAATATTCCTCACTGCCGTCAATCACATCTGTCCGCAAGATGTGTTTACAATCCCTGTTGCAAGGAAATCAAAGACGTTTGGTGATTTTCAATAACACTATCCCACGGTGGTCTGGTCATTTAATCAAAGAGTGTTGGGTTATCAACCGGGGTAATGGACTGTCGAAGGAGGCGTTTCAACATCAGTTAAACTAGGATTAGAAGCCCAGGAACAACACTAGGGTTTGAGGGCAAAGGAGATAGCCCCGCACTTGTAGGGAAGAATCAGACACGTGAAGGAGAGATAGGCGTAAAAGAAGGGAGTGAGAAGATAAGACAAGTGAGTGTGGTGGATTGGCTCAATCTGGCACTTTTGGTGGTGTAGGGGCTACAAGCTAAAAGGGTTGTTAGCCTTCACCTCGCTATCGTCGCTAAAACACCAAGTGTATATAGATAATAACATTTTCACCTGGAAGAACCTACAAGATAAAAGTGAGGAAGTTTGATGACTGTCAGGACAGGAGTCCAAACAGAAATTTGAATTATGGCCATTTTAACTTTTAACTTTTTTTTTGCCTTGTTCAATTTACAATAACAAACAGAATCAACTAAATACGTGAGCTACTAAATATTACTAGCGCTAAGTAATCCACAGTTTGACCACCAAAACAAAAAAGTACCTTGTATGATTTACACCTTAAAACATTAAGTAATTGGTTGGCTACTGTAAAATATATGTTGTTTGGTTGTTTTTTATGTTTTAAGTGTCTTACGCTCACCAAGATCGCATTTATATGATCAAAATTACAGTAATATTGTGAAATTTTAAAATGTAATTTATTCCTGTGATCAAAGCAGAATTTTCCGCATCATTACTCCAGTCTTCAGTGTCACATGATCCTTCAAAAAAAAACCAAATCATTCTAATATGACGATTTGCTGCTCAAGAAACATTTCCAATTTCTAATTATCATCAATTATTATTTTTTCAGGATTCTTTGAAAGAACAGAGAGTTCAAAAGAACAGCATTTATTTGCAATATAATGTGATCAAATTAATGCATCCTTGCTGAATAATAGAAAGCATTTCTTAAAAAAAATCTTACTGACCCCAAATGTTTGAGCAGTGGTTTATTTGACATCAGCTAAACTACAAAGTAATTTATTTTATGAAAGGTTAAGAAGACATTTTTTTTATTTGTATTACCATTCTCTGAAGAATTATTCACAATAAGACCAGGAATGTGTGTTAAAATAGTAAACAAGCTAAATTTTGATTTAATGTTGACTTTAAACCATATTAAAAATGAATTTCTCTTTGCTGTTGGCCATCATTCAAAAGCCTTTATGCCCCCCTTGAGTACAAACAAACTTCCTATCAGCTATGACTGCATATCTCACACACTAAATGGCTCTGTGGGTGAGGGTCTGAATAATATCCATGTGGAAAGAACAAATGTCCCCCAGTAGTTTTTCCCTGCCTTTATGAGCTGCATTATTTCTCAGATGCACACATGTAAACACAGGCTGGCTGAATCACTGCGAGACAGAGCAGGGTTAGCGCCGTCTTTGTCTTCTGCCAGTGCTTACATTAGTCTGAAAAAGTCAAATATTCCCGCTCCAGTCTCCATTTATCCTGTACGAGGGCCGTGTGGATATACACCAGGGCCCCTGACACTGGCAAGTATCCGACTGGAGAGGGGCGGGGCCGTAGTGCCAAGTTCTACGCTGATGTTTATGTCATTTAATTCAGTCTAAATGTGTTGAAGTGCTTTTCACGATTGGTTGGTGTTGCTGCAGGCATACTGTATATTTAGTTGATGGGAAAAATAACAAGGAAGAGAAAATTACTCAATGTGGTTGATTTTGAAATTTAGCAGGCAACCATAGCAGTCATTTTTCTCTGCCTTGTCATTTTCTCCATCAATATAAAAACAATATGTTAAAGACTATAACATTTATATATATAGTGTGTTTATTATATATATATAGGTTTTTTTTTTTTTTTTTGAATGTTGAAAATTCTCTTATGCTCACCAAGGCTACATTTATTTGATCAACAATACAGTAAAAACAGTAATATTATGAAATATTACAATTTAAAATAGTTTATATGTCTATATATATTAAAATGTAATTTATTCCTGAGATCAAAGCTGGATTTTCAGCATCATTACTCCAGTCTTCAGTGTCACATGATCCTTCAGAAATCATTCTAATATGCTGATTTGATGCTCAAGAAAGAGTTTTTTTATTATCAATGTTAAAAAAACATTTGTGCTACTTAATAATTTTGTGGAAATGCAACATTTTTCAGTATTCTTCAAAAGACAATGTGTAAGTCTTTATCAATTCAATGCGTTCTTGCTCAAAATAATTTATTTAAAAAAAGTATTATGCTCTCTCACACACACACACACACACAAAGAGAGAGCGAGATGGGAAGGAATATCAAAAGTAAATAAAATCAATAAATTTAAAAAGTTTAAATTTAAAATTAAAATCAATAAATTTAAAGTGTGAAAATCAGTAAATAATAAAATAATAATAATTTAAAGACAAGGAGAAGATAAATGCAAGAAAATCAAGAGCCCATAATAATAGTGAAGGAAACAAAATGATCAAAAGTGTGTGTGTGTGTGTGTGTGTGTGTGTGTGTGTGTTAAAAACCTTATTACAATACCGAAGATACACAATTTACATATACATTCATAAAATGTTATGTTCAATACTGATGCTGATAAATGTAACGATTCAAATACCAAGAAAAAAAAAACAAAAAAAAAACTGGAAATGTGGTTACATGCGACACTGGGTAGAAAATGGATTGACTCATCAGCTCAATGTTAGATTACCAAAATGCCACTATATTCCTCATCTAACAATGTAAAATGATGCCACGACTCAATTCCTCACATCAGCTTGTGATGGGTGACTGCACACATGTAGTAGGTGCATCCAACAATATTTTTTTTTTATATGACCTACCAGCAAGAATTTTGGCCAAAATGCCTCTCAGCTGAATAGCTTCACAACATTCTTTCCACCTCTCTCCAGTGCACCTGCCAGTGTTGGTGCTGTTTTTAATAATAAACCCTGATGTGAGCCAAATGGCAGCATAAAACAGCAGCTTGTGTACTGGAGGGAAGTCACAAGTTTAAAGACCTTGCAGCCTGGCATTTTTCAAATTAGCAAAGTGGGCTGGGAAGATATGAATATTCACGAGACGTTATTCCCAGCCCGCTCGTCGTTTAAGTTCCCCCATGCGAGCACAAAGCCCAATCATCTGTCACGCCCCCCCTTAATTCAATCATCAACCCTCATTCAATTATCCAATATAATATGCAAATCAACCCAACAATGGCCAACAAATGCTAATTACCTACATCAAAATAATTAAATTGGATGGCATCAGCACAGAAGGACTGAACGGCTATAAAAATGGAGGCAGTTTCTTTAATTAAGAGCAAAAATGTTTTAAATTAGAAGCACATAAATTGCGAGGACTCTGCCCCCTCCCTTCCCCGTCCCCCGAGGGGACATTAAGACGTCACGGAGGAGGTTTCCACGTGATGCGCGCATAACTAAAACCCGACCGAGTGTGGCGTAGTCACACCTGCCATGCAGTCGGCGGCTTCCAGGTAAACCAAGCGTGCAAACGATATCAGGGACTCCCACTTCTTCATGCCAGGCTGATCTGTGATCTGTACTGCCAGGTTAGATCAGCTCCCTTCCCCCCCCCCCCACCAGGACTGAACAAAGAACGGGCCAACTGCCAGGCGGAGGATAACAATGTCCGTTCCTACTACACAGTGCAGAGCCAACAGAGGTGGCAAAGTCACTGCATTATTCAACAGCCTCCTTTTGTTGCCATTGTGTTGGTTGTTTGTAAGGAGAAAAGTACACCTGCTCTTGATCTAATGACGACCAAACATTATACACACCTCAGTGACGGAGAGGAAAGGATCTTTTACGGTGCTAAAATAAGCCGTGTGAGACTACGTGAAGCACTACTTGCAAATTGCTGTTCATTTAGATACATTTGTGTTTTGGTAAGTTTGCTAATTCAGTTGTTGTGGTGTTGATTCACATCGTTTCTAGATTGTTGTGCAGAGTGATCAGATGCATATTTATGGTGGCCGAGAAAGCTCAACGCACTGCAACTGAAGACAACACGTGCTGCAAATACAAATACAGAAACGCACTGCAAATACTCACAACAACCAAATACAGAAACACACTGCAAATACTCACAACGCAACCAAATTCAGAAACGCACTGCAAATACTTACAACGCAACCAAATTCAGAAACGCACTGCAAATACTCACAACCAAATACAGAAACACGCTGCAAATACTCACAACGCAACCAAATACAGAAACACGCTTCAAATACTCACAACAACCAAATACAGAAACACGCTTCAAATACTTACAACGCAACCAAATACAGAAACACGCTTCAAATACTCACAACAACCAAATACAGAAACACGCTTCAAATACTCACAACGCAACCAAATACAGAAACACACTGCAAATACTTACAACACAACCAAATACAGAAACACACTGCAAATACTTACAACGCAACCAAATACAGAAACACACTGCAAATACTTACAACGCAACCAAATACAGAAACACACTGCAAATACTTACAACGCAACCAAATACAGAAACACACTGCAAATACTTACAACGCAACCAAATACAGAAACACGCTTCAAATACTCACAACGCAACCAAATACAGAAACACGCTTCAAATACTCACAACGCAACCAAATACAGAAACACACTGCAAATACTAACAACAACCAAATACAGAAACACGCTGCAAATACTCACAACGCAACCAAATACAGAAACACACTGCAAATACTTACAACGCAACCAAATACAGAAACACACTGCAAATACTTACAACGCAACCAAATACAGAAACACACTGCAAATACTTACAACGCAACCAAATACAGAAACACACTGCAAATACTCACAACGCAACCAAATACAGAAACACGCTTCAAATACTCACAACGCAACCAAATACAGAAACACGCTTCAAATACTCACAACGCAACCAAATACAGAAACACACTGCAAATACTAACAACAACCAAATACAGAAACACGCTGCAAATACTCACAACGCAACCAAATACAGAAACACACTGCAAATACTTACAACGCAACCAAATACAGAAACACACTGCAAATACTTACAACGCAACCAAATACAGAAACACACTGCAAATACTTACAACGCAACCAAATACAGAAACACACTGCAAATACTCACAACGCAACCAAATACAGAAACACGCTTCAAATACTCACAACGCAACCAAATACAGAAACACACTGCAAATACTAACAACAACCAAATACAGAAACACGCTGCAAATACTCACAACGCAACCAAATACAGAAACACACTGCAAATACTTACAACGCAACCAAATACAGAAACACACTGCAAATACTTACAACGCAACCAAATACAGAAACACACTGCAAATACTTACAACGCAACCAAATACAGAAACACGCTTCAAATACTCACAACGCAACCAAATACAGAAACACGCTTCAAATACTCACAACGCAACCAAATTCAGAAACGCACTGCAAATACTCACAACAACCAAATATAGAAACACACTGCAAATACTCACAAACAACCAAATACAGAAACGTGCAGGAAATAGCACCGACCACAACAGAAATGTTTCAAGTAACATACTTATTATTCAATGTCTACTCGTCAGTGGTGTTGTCGATGACCTGGAAGGTGAGTTTTTTGTTTATTTAACATCCTGATCGTATGTGAGTATTTGCAACACGTGTTGTCAAACTGATGAGGTTTATTTTAATTTGCTGGTGTTTTTTTCCATTTGCAAGCGTTTTGTTCAGTTGCAGCGCATTGCAAAATGATTGCAATAGTTGCAAAAAGCTTCAATGGCTTTTGCAATTTCACAGTTTTTTTGTGTTTTTTTTGGCCCTGGCACAAAATGACCAGCTAACATTACTTTACTAATCATATTATCAGCACATAGGAAAGTGTGACCAAGTACTAGTCAGGTAAAACCACAATCAATCCGATTGGATATGAGCAGACTGATACAATGCAGACTAATATAATCGGAGGGAAAGTGGAAGTGTTTCCAATCATTGTGTTCCTGTGTTAGCAATGGTTACATCCAAAGAAAGAAATAAAAAGAATGTCTTGCACCCAAGAGAACCATTTACTGGATCATCAAGAACTTCAAGGAGAGAAGTTCAACTGCACTGCGCCTGGACCGTCTCATCCTGAGGAGTCGGCTACAGAATCGTATCACCACTAGTGCAGAGTTTGCTCAATATTTGAAACGGGTTGGTGTGAGTGCATCTGCACACACAGTGAGGACAAGATTTTTGGACAATGGCCTGGTGTCAAGAAGGGCAGCAAATAAGCCACTTCTATCCAAGAAAAAAAAGAAAAAGAAGGACAGACTGATATTCTGCAGGAAGTACAAGGATTCACTTAAAACCATCCATTCACCATATTCCTAGTTTTAGAAACCATAAAATAGCTACAGTATGTGTGATAAACAGACAAAAGTCTCTGAAAATCTTTCACCATGCCCTAAAATCTCATTCATGAAGCTCAGATAACCATATGACAGGTCTGGCATCAATGATGCTTGATTTATTTTTTCTTATGCTTTAATCATTTACATTGTGACTAATTAAAATATAGGACTCTCTATCTCTATAATGACTTGTGACTTAAATTTGAGTCTTTTTTCATTACAAAAAGCTATTATAAGGCTTCAAAAGAATTATAACAACTCATAAAAAAAAAATTGTGGACTCATATGATACTTTTTTTTCTTTTCTTTGACATTTTTGGAGCTCAACAGAATACTTATCCATTTTTACATAAATTGCTGCATTGAATTGGATGAGACAAGTTTACGTAAGAATGGATTCATGAATGATTTACACATTTTGAAATTGAAAGTGAACAGTGACTGGGGTTGCATTAAGCCTTAGATCTGCTTTTGGGTTCTACAGACAGAAAGTCAAACAGGTTTGAAATATCACAAAGATGAGAAAATGAATTTGATTTTTTACAACTAATCACGTTAATAACATTACTAACAATACATTTTGTACTTTGCAAGGATCTTGGCATAGTATGCTGAAATACAAGTTTGAACAGAATGAAAACCTCTTGTAGACCTAAAAAATCAAGTGCAAAGACCATCTATTGGAAAAGAGGAAAAAAGAAGCCTGGAAGAAAACGAAGCTGCTGCAACTTTTCACATTTCACATTAATTACCAAATTACAAAATATCCCTCATGAATATTTTATTTATATTTATTGCATTTTATGTTGCAACGAAGTAAAGGTGTGGTTACAATTCTGAAATTTCAGTTAAATTTTAATGTCCACAGTGTAGCCACGTAATATAAGAAGCTTTGTTGGTCATTGTGGTGAATTCGAGTGGAATTCCCCTGTGAAAATTCACTAAACAACAGTAAATGTGACCACACCTTAAAGGGATAGTTCATCCAAATATGAAAATTTAATTTACTCACCCTCATCGTTTCAAGTGGACGACACTATATACAGGTGTAAACGGGGTCTAAAATGTTTTGAGCTTGTCCACTTTCGACCACTTCCAGAGGTAGTTGAAAACACATTCGACCGGATTGCTTTCGTAGTGTAAATGCTCATGTGGTCGAACATTTACAAAAGACCGTCTACTCTCGACCTACTGACCCAATGCGTAAACATTATGGGAATTAGCCAGACGGGATTTAAACTTTGTCGGCTGAAGACCCAAGTTTGGTTTGAAGATGAAAAACGTACCAAGCACAAATTATGTTCTCTTACCATTCCTGATTTTCTAACGCACACTCACAGCGTTCTGCGTGAAACGAAAGCTGCTGCTCTCCATATGTTTTTCCATCATTTTCGGGGACGTTCATATGGAAATTCCAAAAACGTATTTTGTCCATTAGATCGAAAGATCTGAAAAAGCCCATACATTTACCCTCCCATAGACCTTACCTTCGAAGAAATCGGGACAGAAGTGGTTAAAAGTGGACAAAAGAGACGCATTAAAACAGCAGGTGTAAACGGGAATGTGTCTCCCTCGTCTACTTGTGATCCGATCGTCCAAAACGCATCTTAATACCAGGTGTAAACAGGGCCAAACATGCATCAGTATATGATCATAAAACCTTATGGATTCATAAAACAAACCAGCTAGCATGCACATTTTTTTATGTAACACTAATGATGAAGGTAATCTCACCTGGTTGTCTGGGTGGTTGACAGTGAAGTAGCCGACGCAGATGATGAGCTCATGAAGCAGCTCTTCAGAGCTCTGTTGAGAACAGTACCACAGCAGAGAACTCACAATGTGTCTGAAGGCTAGAGAGAGACCCTCCGCTCCTAAAACACACTGGAAACAACAGACACGGGTCAGCAACGGGATCACATCAGGGAATAGCTATTAGAAAAGAGCATGCACACAAGTCTGTCTGCACATTAGAAACGGGAGAGAGACACATTTTAAAGAAATTATAGGGATTTTGACACTGTAAATGGAATAGATCACACAAAAATTAAAACTGATTTTTCATTTACACACAGTCATGTCATTCCAGAACTTTATGACTTCTGTGGAACATAAAAGAAGATATTTTGGAGAACCATTTGTCAATGGAAAGTCAATGGGGTCCAAAACAACATTGGACACTTTTGACTTTGTTTTCTGCAGAAGAAAGAAAGTCATACAGGTTTGGAATCGAAATGAGGGTGCTCACAACACACTCTTTTTGGTTGAACTGGTTCTGGAATCAGTAGTCCCACCTCAAGACACCCCCCCCCCCCCCCCCCAATTCCCTCAACTAAAGAGATGCTATCTGCCGGTCTAGAGACAGTATTTATTAAACATGTCAACATGACTGAGCGCCTCAGGGTCAGCACTAAAACTACTGACAGTTTCTGCTGGGTAGGAGAGTGTTATGGGATGGAGAGTCTAAACAACCACAAACAACAATACCTGAAAATCCCAGCATATGCAATGGGAGTAAGACGCTGGGTTTGCATCACCACAGACAGTCTGTTTGATTTGCCAGCATTCAACCAACTCCGAGAACCGCTGGACGTAGAACCAAGAATCATTTATGTTTGAAGGCGATTGAAGCATTAGCTACTATTTTTTTATTAAAACAAATAGATGAGGTACAGGGTTATTATCGTCAACTAAAACTATTAAAACATTTCGGTTAATTGAAATAAAGCCGAAATAAATATAAATATTAGATGAAAAACTTAAACTGAGTCGCTTTGGCAATTAATTGAAATAAGTTTAAGTTGAAGCACTACTATTATTAAATCAAAATAAATTAGACCAAAAACTAACTAAAATTGAAATAAAAACAAAAACCTAAATAGCAATATATATATATATATATATATATATATATATATATATATATATATATATATAATTTTATATATAAAAAACTCAATTAATAAAATGACAAAAGCACAAAGAAATTACAACAAATTAAACTAAAGTTAACACGAAAACTAAAAATATAAAATAAAAGCCAATTCAAAATATAAAAAAACTATAATAAAATTACACTGATGAGTTACTGATCAACATTTAGATTTTTTAATTTTCTGCAATTTTAAAGATTTTTAATACCACTATTGAATATTTTAATAACACTACTGAAACGCCATCAATTGATTTAAATATTAAATTGTGAATATATGAGTTTTTGTAGTTAACACATTTAGTTAATTCTAATTACTATGTAAATACAAGGTTAATTTGTGAGGATGACAATCATATAATGATGCTGACAGAAGTACAGTCGAGTCATATGTCTCAAACAACACAAATATACTCAAACAGAAATAAAAAGGTAACTGTGTTAAACAATTAATCATATGCATTAACAATCTAACATTAACTTCCCCTCAAAGAATAAAGCAATATTTTTGTTTTCTGTATTTACAACCCAAAGCCAAAAAAAGCAGCACCAGTGAGCCACAGGGTGACCTATTTAATAAGAAAAGACTGGATTACACATGATTATCTAAAGAGCAGATACAAATACACAATTAAAACCTTAGGCTGAGTGTTATCTAGCAGCTCTACTACTAAGGAACCAGATCTGTTTTGTAACAGCTAAACTGGCATGCCAGAAAACATCCATGAGTCTTTAGCTCAGGTTGGACTCCTATCCACATCATCTCATGAAATAATGTTAATACATTGTCCAGAAGTGCTTCTGCTACCTCCTATCTGGTGTTTAACTCTTTTTTTTTTCTGTGTGGGTATTTCCAAGATAATTTCCAAGTTCAAATTGACACCTAAGTAAAGAGGTCATCTGTATATTGAACACATCCATTGACCAATGGATCATGATTTCATGATATTTCCAGGTGCTCATTACTATTATTATTTTTTTTTCTAATAAAGATTAGACTCATAAACAGCAGTTTTTAGTGGATTAACTATTTTAAGGCCAAAAATAACTAGAAATCTTAGATTTTCCATTATTTTTGTCCAGTCCTGGAAATTAAACTTTAAAAGGTAAATTTACATTAAATTCAAACTAAACAAACCAACACACTAATTTATACAATAAAAATAGTGACAAACAGCATAATTTAATTAAATATGTCACATACATTGTATATTATTTTATATTATATTAGTCCCCATAGGGACTAATGTGCAGAGACTCAAATATTACTGAATCATTTTAATGATCATTATATTTTTGTGAAATATCCAAATTAAACAATTTACTCAAATGAATCCAATTTCTCAGCACTACATATGAATCAATGAACTGTTTCTTGAACCAAACAAACTGATTCATAGAGTTTGAATTACTCTACTGCTGTCACCCAACTGTAAAATTAAGTTGGTAGCATAACTACTTAGTTACTCTCTAATACTTACTTTAATTACAAAGAACTAACTGTTATGAATAGTTGGTGCGGTTGTTTCTACAACAACACATTGAAGTAATTCATAGGGTTCTGACCCTCCTCGTTCACGCCTAGGTGTTTACATGATGATTTAGCCTAGCGATACCGTTCTTGTCTCTTTATCATGCCGGCTGAAGTACGACCGGAGCCTGTGCATGTTACGCCACTCACTGTCCGCATTACTCACCCAGAGCTTTCAACATGGCTGGTCTGGGGTCAGAGGTCAGGTGTGTTTACATCCATTGGGTTAACTTTGTTCTGTGAAGAAACACTGATATCCTACCAGTGGCTCTGAGGGGATTGGACCATTAGCTTTGAGGGTTATGTCTTTACGGCCCACATTTGTGTGCGCAGACGTACCAACGCAACCATTAATGAAAGCCCAAGAACTTTTTATTGCTTTACTTTTCAGAACGTCTGTCTGTAGGATGAGGCCACATATCTGCCACTAGCTGAAGGCCGAACTGCTGCATTTACCTCTCTGAAGAAAAAAACCAAGCTGTGCAGCATTACTTTGAGCAGACAGGGTGGCTTGAACTACCAGCAGGATGGACACCACAAAAAAGATATTCGCATCCTTCTGCAGAGCTTTGAATCAAAGAGGCAGGATATCACAGATTGTAAACAGGACCAGAGCAATAAGGTTATCCATCACGAGATGCGTAGCTACCCAGACGGCTGCAGTACTTTTCAGAAGGTAAACACGGTCTTCTGGACTCTATAAAACACTTGAGCCAGATTCTTTTTTCTGAGTGTACTCAGTCGGGCCCTAAAAACCTGGAAATTCGGTGTGCTAACTAATTAAACGAATATCTAACCTAAAATCGTCACTGACACTTTCATTTTTCAACCATACACCATTTGATACATCCATTACATACAAGCGCCACATTGGAAATGAATACCTGGAAGGCTGAGAGGTCCAGCAGGGCGAAGGTGTTGAGGAAGCGCAGCCCCTGGAGGGCCACCTGGATGACGACAGAGCTGTAAGGCCCCTGGGGGCCCGTGGGGCCGACAGAGAGAGGCTCAGGGGGAGCAGTGTGGAGCAGTATGCAGTACAGCATGTGAAGGACGCCCACCAGATCAGTGCTCTGCAGGAGGGCTGTCAAACCGGTAGGGTCCTGACGTTTGTTGTCAAAGATACTCAGAGAACTGAAAACGACAATTAAAGGGGAAAGAATCATGAATCTGAACATAACCTAAATGAAGGCACACATGAAGACACCGAATAGCAACAGACATTCAGAAAATTGTGTAGAAATGTGCTCTTACTCAAATATAAACAAACAAGATCAATCACACATGATGTGGGACAAAAGACCACTTTGTTCAACAGGTAATACCCGTTAACCAGTGACTGACACTCCAGGAATGAAAAACAAATCAGGGTCAGAAATACTGTTCTATATACTAATTCTATTAGCAAGGCCAAAGGTGTTCCTCATTGTATCCAATGTATCAGGCCAGTGAAAGAAGCCTCCTCATGTTTATGCACCTTTCAATCTGAATCACTGACCTTTCAAACAAAGTCAGCAGAGCACAGGGCTGTTCTAGTGCAGAGGGGAAGTGTGGCAAAAAGTGGCCAAAGGTGTGGTCTGAATGTAACAGAACCTGATGAGGTGCTGGTTACTTGCTTAAGCCACAAAAGCCGAAGACCCAGGATGTAGGAAGTGTGAAATGTCTGGTCCCTGCGGCTTCTAGATTTACTCGCCAGACCAGAGCCTGTCCGTTCTGATATAAATAACGAAGGCAAGCCCCATCTGTGAAGCATGCCTATGGAGCAAATAGGACTAACTGGTAACATTTGGCCCTGCCCGAGTCAGGAATGAACACTAAGACACAGTGAGGATGGCTGCGGCCAAATATATGAGGAGAGATAGGAAAGACTTTACACTTCTGAGCCTGGGATCAGGGACTGGAGATCAGAGAGAAAGACACAAAGTGTGAGGTGAAGGAAATAGAGATACAGAAGAAGGAAAAAAGGATCAAAAAGATGAAGAAAAAATCTATAATTAATGTGTAGAGTGGTGGATATAATGTGATGGACAGATTCATAAAATGAATGAATAGAATGTATTACAGAGTTGAACAGATGTATACAATGAATGTATAGAATGTCCAGAGAGACTGATCGAATTTTATGTACAGATTCATAGAATGAATGTGAAGAGCATTGAAGAAAAGAATAATACATAGAACACATAAATATGAAAGAATGTAGTGGAGAAATATAGAATAAATGTGAAGAATACACTGACAGATGGACAGAATGTGTTAGACATATATATAGAATCAATGTGCAGAATGTACAGAGAAAGAGAAAATATGGTGGGGGCAGATGTTTACAATTAACATGTAGAATGTGTAGACAATGACAGAATGTATTGGACAGATGTAAAAAAATTATGTGTTAGAAAAAATGAATATATAGAATGGATAGAGATGGATAGAATGTGGTGAACAGATGTATAGAATGTATATAGAATGTATAGAGAGATAGACAGGAAGTGAAGTGTACAGAAATGAAAAGAATGTGGCCAAAATGGAATGAATGCAAAGAATGAAGGTGTTGATGGAATGTAATTGACAGATAAACAGAATGAATATCTAGAATGTAGGGAGAGATAGATGTAGAGGCAAGGTAAGGACAAGATCTATAAATGTGACAAACCACAGACTGATCAAGTGGATCTTGGGGAAGTTTAGCCTCTAAACAATGAAGCTGACCGTCCAAACATCTCATACACCAATGAACATACTGGAGCGCTCCACACAGCAACAGTAGAGCCAAAGTAGAGGGAAGTCTTGGAACTTGGACAACCAGCTGTCAGCCAAAAGCACTGGCTCCACAACTATGCAATCTCGCCTTACTCTCTGGCTATCTTGTGTTGCAGGACATTTAATTAAGACCCATCTTACCAGATTTACAGCAGCATGTTTGTGTGTCTTAGTCAGGACAACACCCTGCAGATTAGCAGGATTGGTAACTTCATACCCCTGAGGGTATGAGCAGAAGCGGTCCTTAAGCTGATCTGAGACGAGATCTTCTGTTACTGCGCAACGGCAAGAGTCTGGCTATTGGTATCAAGGGCTGATCCCTAAACAGCACAGAAGGGGCAAGTTCTACAAGGTGTCACATTGCAGTTGAGGATACATCGGTGAACACTACACTAAGTGCACTGGAGGGGAAACAGACCTTTTGGTAAGTCAAAGGGGGAAAGGAGTGTCAAGCTTGGTGAGGGGGAAACCTCACTCTCGACAATGAGATCACAGCAAGTGCAAGAGATCGGCTACTCAGAATTAGCTTCCTGGTGGAAGCCACCTTGTTCGACTGATCTCAGCTCTGCGCTCCTCACCCACGTTTAACCTTACCCGACGTAAGAAAATCCCCAGAGCTGGTCTCAGGTCAGATGATAAGGGCAGCATCCACCGACAGTCACGATCAGTGTCTACATGAGGGAACAAAGACTTGGTTCTCATAGAGTGACTGTGCATGACATACTTCACATCTCCTGACCCTGAAACAGGAGACAGCAGTGTGGGATGAAAGTGAAAGGCCTGACAGAGGCAATTTGAGTCTACCTACTGACCCCAAATCAGCATCGTCTGATTAATCCATGCTTACAGCTAAACCTGTGGTAATGCTGTTAGTGTCTACTCGATTTAGAAAGGACGAGACAAAATACATCTGGAACTTTGATTTGCCATGAAACAATTTCCTTGAGGGAAAAGGGTAATTTAAAGACTTGAGCAAAAATAGGTTTCTAAATTAGTCAAGGTCCCTAAAACCCTGCTGGAGCCATGACACTCTGGTTAGTGCATAGAGTTAGGGTGCTCAGAGGGAATGTGGTCAGCATCCGAAAATGTCCTGTGCCATTTCCCAATCCTCTTCATGGTCTCTCTCCATAAAACTTCCCATCACTCCACATCAAGAGTGCCCCGTCTAGCTTCTGCTGATCAACGTACCTGCAGAATTTGGATCCAACCCTCAAACATGGCGTTCTTTAAAAGACTGCAGACAGGTGTATTAAAGCAGCATTGGAATAAACTCTGCTCTATAACAAAGTTATACATTCAGATACACCACCATTTCAATCCATTTTGATTGCAGCACAGGCCACAATTCATATGTTAACACATCATCATTTAATGACGACTTTTATTGGCCGTTGATGACTATCAATATTTAATCCCAACAAATACACTGGTAGCCGGTGACAGAAATACAAAGCACTCGCTGTAAGAACAAATCCCAGGGTCTGGCAACTGCAAGAGAGTAGAGCAACTCGGAAATGTCTAACACGAACCACAAAGGGACAACTTCCTGGCCTTCAGCATGGTGAAGAATGACGGAATGGAACGCTGACTTGATTATTAAAGATGTTGATTTTGTCGCTGAGCAGGACTATTAAAGAGAAGAATTGGCAATGGAGTTTCTCACAGATATTCAGTGTCAGAAGCCAAAGGATGTTGGGAGAGACACTGGAGTTGTCATAACCAGCTGGATGTCGTCATAGCATGCAACAGCTGGAATAGAACATAGCTGGCCAACTAAGGTGGAGCTAGGACCTTTGAAGAAACTCCAAAATCCAAGTGGACTAGAATGGATTTGCATGTAAAATTTAAATTGGTGCAGAAATGCAAAGACTCATTCAGACAATCAGTAGAGATCAAGAGAATTTAATTAAAACTGTTCCGAAACACATCAGTAGCACTTTCTTTTCTACCTTTTAATACACCTTATCAGGCCCAGACAGAATCTGCAGACTTTTTTCTATTTCAACATCACAATGTACAAAAAAACAATCACTCCTAAAATGTTTACAGTGCAATTTAAACTATGTAGAAAGCAACAGTGCAGCATCACAGTGATCTGTCTTTTCTGCAAGTCAGGGTCAGAGGTCAAAGTCGGGATATCACAAGCTTTGACTACGTGGTTAGCCTCTGTCAGCAGCTGTGCATGCACAAAATGCACTCCGACACACACGTGGGTGGGCTGCAGGCAGGAGTTTACAGTGTAAGGAGACAGAGCTGCAGGGTCGCTAGATGACTATCAGCACAGGCTCTGCAGGGATAACGTCAGACACTGGGAAATGAGCTGCTGATTGATGGGGCTGCTGTCTCTGGTCTGCACCTCCTCAGACATCAGAACAAAAAAACTACAGTGGACTTCACCTATTAATTTAGATAGGAATGAGGTTATCTGCTTGTCTGGGGATGTTTGGGAAGGGTGCAACCACTAAAAATAGATACTGTGGAGGTATAGTGGTATAGTGATGGCATCATATGGTGGTATGATTGAATTGTGTGTACTTTCAGTACTTCAGTACTTTCCCTTTAGTACTGAATAATTATCATACCCAAACAACATCATAAGTATATATTGTATTTTCAAGGTAATTCAAAGAATACCACTTTAATGATAAGAGTCCCAGTGTATACCATGGTTTTTTGTAAGTGGACTGGAGGGTCATGTCAAATAAAGGAAGATGATATTGGAGACAAATGAAGTAAAGTAACATTAGAAACCACTCACCGCCCAGTCATGCCAAAACTCAACTTGCACATCCCATGGAGGAAAGCAGTGGCTTGCTCCAGAAAGGCAGCCATTTTGGGACTCTCGTCGATCGGCCCTTGTATGGACAGGAAACAGCCGTACAGCTTGTCGATCAAGCCCATGTTCACCACATAGCTGAAGAGGGAAACAAGCCGAAACGCGTCAGACTTAAAAACACATGAAAACATTTGGATGACAATCACATTAATCATGCTCAATTTCTTGAGAGGAACATCAATTTGATTTAGACTACATTCATAGTCAACATTTCTTTTCCCTTATCCGCCATTTTGTATACATTTGGATATGTTTTCCAATACATTGAATTTCCTTCTCTGGGATATATGCAAAGGTGGCAAAAAATTGGGCCAAAATTACACATTTCAAAAGCAGCATATAGGTTAGGACACATTCTGTAACAGACTTCACACTTGGAGCACACCTATGATGCCTTAAAATGCTGTCTAGCAGGCAGCTCACGGCCATGAAGGCCACTGCAATCCAGAATGCTCTCGGTCTGAAATCTGAGCTCTCATCTGAGCCCACAACTCCTGCCTATTATGTCTATATCTCTAATTTGTCTGGTCAAATGAAAGGTCTCATGATGGTGTTGGTCCGCACCCTCCTGGCTACAAATCAGGCCTAATTACAGTATTAGTGGATGACTGTGTCTCCGTGTGCCAGCTCAGATCTAGAAAAGGAGAAAAGCCCCCCTTCTTCCCTCATGCCTCAGGTATTCCGTCCCTCCACCCTCTCCCACCTCCAGCACTGTCTAAAGTCTCCTGGCAGTCAATCACTGGACCTCCCAGTGAAGTCTGGGCCAGCATTTTGTGGCTCCAGTGCAGCAACGAGCTGACTCAGTTGCAGATCCGCATTTCACACCCTCCACTTTAGTCTCTGCTTCCCAGTCTCCCCAAATCTGTATATTTTTCCCCTTACTCTCTTTTCCCATTTCCCTCATATCTCCTTTTGTTACGGCTGTCAGTCAAAAGTGTGTGCACTCAGTAAAGGTAATTACAATTCTCGCCCTTCTTCTCAATAGGTCGGCCATCACCTGAACTAAAGCCCCTTGTTATGGCTTTATTTTCCTCTTGGGTTTGGCTCAAGCAGAAAGTGGTTTTCCACACACCATTGTGCAGCCTCTCAGATGCTTCATCCGGGCAACAAGAGCCAAAGTGATCAGTCATGATCAGATGTTCCAGCCAAAGATCTCTATGCGACTCATTCAGGGAGGTTAATCTTTTTAAAGTGAAGTGAAAGTGACATGTGAAGGCCAAGTATGGTAACCCATTCTCGGAATTTGTCCTTTAACCCATCCAAATCAGTGCACACACATTAGGAGTAGTGAGTAATGAACACACAGACACACTGCAAACCGTGACACACACATCCGGAGCAGCGGGCAGCCATTATGCTGGGTGCCCGGGGAGCGATTAGGGGTTAGGGCACTTCAGTCATTTCATGTTGGTACTGGAATCAAACAATCTTTGGGTTAGCAGTCGGACTCGCTAACCATTAGCCCACGACTGCCATTAGCCCACAATTTGATATTTGATTAATTTTTATGCATTATTCTTTTTATAGTCCTCTTTTCTGTTTCAAAACCAAAGAGGTTGAAAAATTTAAAATTAAAAAAAGGTTCTATTTTATTCTTCCCTGCGGATTTATTTTTGGTAATCCAGCCACTATTTGGCCTGTTTCAGCCATGTCTGCAAGGTCACTCCACGGTCACTGCACTGGGCTTGAGACTGCTCGTGTCAAACAAATCATGGGAGGGAACACTGAGGGATTGTGGGAAGCTTGGGATTCTTAGCAGGCCGGGCTGTCTGCCTTTCCTCAGAGAGCAGGAGAAAGCCCAGCACTAGCGCTCTCCTCCGCACTGCCCTACTCTCACGCCGAGTTCAACTGAAAGTCGTGTACTTCCAGAAGGGAATTTTGGCCAATGTGGAGACTAAAAACTTTGGTTTAGAGCACAGATTTGTGAAGGAGTTGCCGACTAAGTTAGGAAAGAGATGGGGCATCCAAGAGCATACCCAACCAAAGTGCAGAAAGCCAGGTCTGATGTGTACAAGACTATGATGTCATTAAAATGGAGTAGTCTTATAAACAAATTTCCCAAATTGTCTGACCGGGATAACCTCTGGATCCTTTCCAAGAGGTCATTCCCTGCTCAAGGGATATCATTCCAAGACTTGAGAAACTCTTGTGTGTTTCACATTGCAAAAAATATTGTTGCTAACAAAACCCATGTCACTCTATACAGTTGTAAGCGTCAGACTGTATTTGTTTTCACCACAGCTGTAAAAATGCTTAGTTTTCTAATCTTTAAATGTTTTCCTGCCTCCATTTGCCTGATGAGCTGGGGGAGAGGTGTGTGGAAAAGGAAAAGAAAAAAGGATGTTTAAAGAATGCAATGAATTGAGAACATGACTAATAAAAAGCAGTGAGATTAGATTTAGATTATTGTGTGTACACTTTGCAATGGTGTGGCTGATTTGAAATCAACCTTTTACAGCTTAACGTTACATTGTAAATGAACTTTTTCTTCTCAATTAACCCAGGCTCTTTCTTTTTGAGAATGGTAGGGGTATGCTTGGCTACATTTTGCAAAATTTGAAGAGGTTATATATTGCCGTGGATATGCAAATATTTATACAAAATACAAATTACAAATACAAGTTATTTGTTATGTCCAAAAATTAACAATTTTAATTGTTATGCATTACTACAACAAAAGACAAGATTTTCACGATGTATTCAAGATGCTTGATTAGGAAGAGTCATGGAAAGAAAACATAAAAATGAATAACCTGATAAGATCTTGAGTACGTGTGTTGAAGTTCTCACTGGCGACAGGTCTGCTCTTGGCATCTGGAGTGCATATACGTGGAGAATCTCCATTTAAATTAGTCGGGTGCAACTGCCCCAGCACTGTGGCGACTGTCTGCAGAAGTCCTGTAGTCAAACCCTCAAAGATCTGCTTATTGACACTGCGGCCAAAGATTGACGTGTCCTCATCAGGTACGAAGAGCTGCAGAAACAGTTATTGATGTGTTATTCATCATTGGTGGAAAGAGAAAAAACAAAGACATTGTCAGCTGAACTGTAGTCACTACCCTGAGACTACCAAGAAGCAAGACAATGGTGTCTAGACACGTTGGAGCTTTCAGGTTTCATCAAGAGCTACAGATGAAACATCTTCGTCAACGACTCTCAACATGTCTACAAGCATGTCAAAGATGAGAAGGTCTACAACTACAGTCATGTTCAAACAACTGTAGGCATTTTCTTTAAACTCTGTTTGGAGATTCGATGCGGTGTTGTTACTGTTACACCATTATTGTTGTTTGTACTGCTGCAAATCCTTCTTTTGATGCAATTTACAAAAATCACAATCCTATTAATTGCATCCTTACAAGATGTACAGTACTCTAAGCAAACATTGGTTGAAAACTGATTTGGAAAACTAATTTAAATTGGCAAACACCTGCTCAACTGACTGATGGTTGTCTCTAACACCAATCTTGGCATTGAAGGACATCGGAGATCACTAAACAATGGGCCGTGCTGGTCTCAATAACCGGCCCAGCACTGTTGCACAATAGACAGGGTCATTTAAACCTCAGCTTGCATTTTAAAACATGTCCAATTAAAGCAGAGGGTGCAAATAAAAAGGATCCTGTCCTCTTTTGTTTCCACGCGTAAGCCATTAATCTTTGGTTGGAATCCTGATCCTCTAGTGCATAAATAACTACAAGGGCGCTGCTCTATTATTCATCAGCCCTGGGTTATAAATTGGTAGTTACAACTCGAAGCGACATTGTCCCTGGTGGTGTGCCAATGACGGGCATACAAGAACTCTGCAAGGTATTCCCGTTTGCAGGAAGCACTGCCAGTGTTGAGAAAGACTGGTCATGCTACGAGAATGCTCCTTGGGGGCAAGGATAGGGACATCAATGTATTTTTAATTTTTTTTCAGTTAGAGTTTATATGTCTAAGAGTGAGGTTTGGCATTAACGCAAGGTTTGGTATTAACATAAAATATCTTAGTTAAAGGTAGTTAAAGCTTATTAAACTGTCATCATGTTTATAGCAACCTACTTGAATCTTTGTAGCGCCACAGTAATACAAGAATGCACATTTAGCCAACTGGACCATGCACATACTGTACAATGCAAATTGTTTAATAATAAAAACATGACCAAACATGACCATTTTGGCTTTTGCTGTCATATTTAAGGTTTAATTGCATTAAGGTGGTATTAGACTAATCAGATGTTATTGGTTAAAGATAAAAAATACATATAGATTTTAGCGCAGGTACACATGCACGTTAAAATGACAGTTTTTACAGAGTAGCAGCTTACTATGCTGAGAGAGCAGGCAAAACCAGCTACATTCTCCACAAATCTAATTACAGGGAAGGGAAGGGTGGACGCATATAGTGGCCACACTGAAACACACACACACACACACACACACACACACACACACACACACACACACACACACACACACACACACACACACACACACACACACACACACACACACACACACAGGTAAACGGCTACATAGGTCAGCTTGCAAAAATAACTTAAATATTGCTCTTTACTGACTTTTTCACTTACTTTGGGTGACTATTATGTCCGTTTATATCCATCACACGTCAAATAATCAGTGGCCTGACTTGCTGTTGCGTTGAGTTTGAAATAAACCCCTGTGCCCCCAGCAAATATTTCGTCTCCAGACTGACAGGGGCTTAATGATTTGCCAAACCAATGTTTCTTGCGCAAACACACATCCACAAGCCCTATATGACTCAGTAACTGGGTCTCATTTACTAATTGTACACACATATTTACGTCTGACAACCTGCATGCACAGACATCAAATAAATTTGCATTTAAATGTAATCCTATTTATGAAAAATTTAATAAGAATTTAATAAAAATGAGTCTTCATTAAGTATTATATATATATATAGAATTTGGCACCTGTTGTGAATTCGGTGGAAAACCTTTCTGTTCCTGTGCTTTTGTTCAACAGTGAGGAGCTTACGTAAACACAACCCTACTGACATTTGTGTGTCTTTCCATACTTTGTCTTAATGACATCTTAAAGAGCTTGAAGCGTAGCGTGAGCTTGGATCTAAAACCCCCTTGACAAAAATCAAAGAGCGAGAGAGAAGGCTGGGGGGGTGGGGGGGACGAAAAATAAGGGACAGAAGCGATGCGAAATGTGATTCAGCAGTGGAGCTTTCCCAGAACTTAAGATGATTCAGTGAGTCATATAAACAAGAGCAATGCTGTATGTATTAAAATCCATTTTGGCGCTTGCTTTAAACTGGTAGATGAGCTACATATGCTCTGGCAAGATGAACAAGACAGAAATGACCCTTTAGACATGACAAAACAGCACTTTACAACCTTTAAAAGCTAAAGTGGAAGTCGCATCCTAAAAGTATTAGTTCACCCTAAAAATTCTGTCATTTTTTCCCCTCCCATTCATGTTGTTCCAAACCTGTATCACTTACTTTCTCCTGTGGAATACAAAAGAAGACATTTTAAACAATGTATTGGTCGCTCCTTTCCATGCAGTTATAATGAATGGGGATTGGAGCTTTCAATCCATAGCTTGACTGGAGCTTTCAAAGTTCCATCAAATTAATCATATAAGTAGTCCAAGTGACTAAAGCACTATATTCTTTTATAAGTCTTACGAAGTCATCCGATACCTTTTAGTTTGAGATTTTAGTTGTCATTCACTAATAATCGGTTTAACTTGGGTGAGTTATCGGATCAGTCAGAGTTGTGAACGAATCATTCAGATGGGTGTTGCAAACTGGATCAACTTATTCACTGAAACAAATTTGACTCAAACGAATGATTCATTCAGAATGAATCTCTTCTTTCACGAATAGGCCAGCAAGAGCTTGGGTAGATTTTCAGGTAATAAGCCTTAATTTTGGTCACGCAAAGCTATTGTACGACTTCATAAAACATTAAATCTAGAGCTTTGTAAGAACCAGATTTATGATCATTTTATGGTGCTTTTTTGTCATTTTGTTGCTCGACAGCTCCAGTTCTCATTCACTTGCATTATATGGAAACTGACTGCCAGGATATTAAAATTTTGTGATCCACAGAAGAAAGTATGTTATAAAGGTTTGGAACAATATGAGGATGAGAAAATAATGATTGAATTTCTATTTTTGGCTGAACAATAATAATGTAGTGACAAAAACTTGGATTTATGGCACATAAAGACCCCAAAACAGCAGGATTAGGCAAACTCACGTTAACTTCAGCTGTTAATACTCACTGTTAACTGATGGAGGAGTAGGTCCATGAGAAAAGTGATTTTGTTGCTGTAGAGAACATAGGAACAGTTGTTGTGGCAGTGCGCACAGGACAGGTAATACGTGTTCACGGCAGCGCAGAGGGACCTAAAGAGAAAGAGAGGGGGGATTAGTTTTCAAAAGCCGACGGCTTCTCCTGTTTTGAGTTTTTCCATCTAAATGATCAGGATACAAAGCAGGCCCCATATAAACATTTCAGGGCTACTCCGACTGGCAGTGTAAAAGATTGCCAATCAGATGAGTTGGGTTCTTTGCCGTAATACAGTAAGGTTATCTGAGGAAACTGACACTTAAAGCTCAGAGTGTGAACATCACACGCAATCCAAGAAGCATGACAACACTTGGAATATAACGCTCAAGGGATTTTCTCTCAGGAACAGCTCCTTACGTAATGTTGAAGAGAAAACATGAGATGTGCCCCGATGAGAGCTTAATCACTTTTTTAAAAAAAGAAGAAGTACTGTGGTATTTTTGGGACAAGGTCTTTTTAAGGTTTTTATCTTTGATTTGTAGTTCGTACTTAATATTTGTGTATTCGTACAATTATTTTCTGTATACATTGGTGATTATTATTATTATTATTATATTTTTTGTTGTTGTTGATTCTCTACTCTTTTGTGTCAATTATTTTCTGTTATGTTGGTTACTATTTTGTATTTTTCCGTTTTCCGTTTATTTCATTTTCATATATGGTGGCTATTAAGTAATTTTTCTCTCCGTTTATTGGATGATTGGGTTAATGAGTCGTATAATTAGGTCAGGTATGACGGATCATATTGATATAAATTGTACCTTGCTATGTACTTGTTTTTATGCCTGACGAAGACCTTTGGGTCGAAACGTTGTTCAATAAATTAATCCTTTGGAAGCAGTGGCAGTGTGGCGATTTTTGTTTACTCTGAAATTTTTGGGACAAGGTACCATGGTAATACCACATTTTCTGACACAACCATGATGGTAATACCATAGTACCACCACAGTAAAGAAAGGTACTAGTACTTTTATACAAACCAAAACCCCAAAAAACAAATCGAAAACAAAACAATACAACACAACATTAGAGTGGATGCTGAAAATCCAACAAGTTATTTTTAAATAGGGTTGCAAAGGGGCTGAAAATTTCTGGTATATTTCCAGAAAATTTCCAAAAGTTTCAAAAAAATCCTGGAAAGTTTTCACATTTTCTGGAATTTTTGACACCTTGCAACCCTGTTCGTAAATAATACATACTACATTCATAAAACACCAACATGCATACACACACACACTATGGCATTCTCACTTTACCAAGGCACTGCCACAGTTCTTTACTTTAAGGGATCTTACAACTGGCTCAATTAGATGAAATGGAGAAGAATTGGATACCGAACATCTGCCTGGCCCCTTCCTTGCTTTCACGTTTCCACCATCTCTTTCTCCAACTCGTTTTCTCTTGGCTCAGATAAGAGTCTAGCCGTCAGCGCCTTCGGGCCAGCAAGCCACTGTCAGTCAGTCAGGCCTCTGTATTTTGTCTGTTCCACACCAGCCCGAGAGGAGATTAATGTAGCTGATAACTGACCAGTCACTCCGCTCCCACTCCAGACCCCCCATCCATCCCTCTTCCCAACCACCCCTTCATTAGTTAATATTTTCTGACAACTGTATATTTTATCCCAAAGCAGAGTGGCGGGGCCCTATCTGCCGTACGGACAAATGGAATCTGACTTTTCTTTTTTAAACCAGGCCATGTTTATTTCCAACCGTAAACATTTTGATATCCACCACAACCTTCGCCATCTGTTCAGCATTTTCAGCCAAACCGTATTGGCACTCGTTATAAAAATAGCGCGAGCCTCGAAGGCCTCGGCCTGTCAATAACTTCCACCCGGCTGACAAAAACACCAGTGTATATTTTACCCACTGGCGGGCTGATCAGGGAGATAGCGGTGCGAATATTGACATAGCGGTGTAAAAGAGTCAGACATGCAGTATGAGACCGCAGGGAAAACATTGTGCCTGGTCTGCTGGGAAAGGATCCAAGTATTCCCCGCACGCCTCGTAGCTTTGCACTTTCAAAGCCGCTCGATCATGACCCATTATAAAAAAACGAGTGTAGCCGTTTTTATGTACGGCGTTATTAATCGACAAGTTTTCACCTCGTCCGAGCGGACGATAAACACAGTTGACAAGGGTGTCGAAAGAGGTCTTGTTCGATTAATACGCAACAGCCAACGGAACATTGATTCACCAAAGCGTAAATGGTGAAGTGTTTCCTTTTGTATTGATAGAAGGATACCGGAGCTTAGGGCGAAAGGAGGAGGAAAGGAAGGACGGATGGTCATGGGTGAGTGGAGTGATACACCAGGCTCTGTTCAGTCAGGGAAGGGAAACGTGAGATCTCCTCCAACCTGTGCACTCTGGGCAGCGGACCAGCACTGCCTCAGCCACACTGATTTTCCACCAGAGCCTCAATTGTGTCATTTCGAACAGCATTTTTTTTCTTTTCCATCAAACGTTCAAATATTCTCAACGGGACTGTTGGGGCGGGCGGGTTTTGGCTAAACGAAAACTAAAAATATCGGTCTATACGCAGATGCGTTCTTCAGTTTCAGCGTTAGGAAATCATGTCTCATCTGTGTTTGTCATGGAATTTGAGGTATCTATATTGTTTCTACGCAAGTTTTTAAAGGATAAGTGTCAAATGTCCAGGCGTGGATTGAATGACAGGCCTCAGTGTCAAGGTTCACTTTGGCTTCTCAAATATAAACAGTGGATTGAGGGCTTAAGCTAAAGATTATCACATTATTGAAGTGCTATATATTAAAAGGCAACTGAAATTGGGCTCGCAAGTGTGAAAAACAATGAGCTATAATCTATATATATATAATTTTACTAGTGTATAAAAATGTTCCAAATCACAAAACAAAGTGAGAGTATAAAACAGATTTGATTAGAAATTACATTTGTATAATATTTAAATTAGCTAAGCTATATAGTATGTACTATATAAGCTACATACGTAAAACTATTCTTTAAATAAAGTCTACTTTTGACGTGAGCTACAAGCTCACATGAGCTCATGAAAGATTCACCGTTAACCTGATCTTAGGTGCACGTTCACAGGGTTTTGAAGGTACGAACGAGGCTATATGATGCCTGTCCAATAACGCGCGGGGAGGAATGTGAGCAGTGGGGGTAGGGCAGCCCCAGGTGGCTTGCATGGTTAAACGGCAGATTATAGAGAACACAACTAATTTCTTTGCACTAATCTTATTAAAGTGTAAAACAGCTGTCGACTAGCCAAATCTCAACACCAACCCCCAGTGCTTGCACCGAAGCTCCAGTATGAAACAAATAAGAGCATTTGGGGTAAAAAAAGAAACAGCAGAACGTTTAGATGTTACTAAGCTATCAGGAAAGATGGCGAATAAGTTGCTGTAGCAAGTTTTAGTTAATTGCAAAATGCACATTCACATGACGTTCCAGAATCGGAGTTTGTCACAAAGAATGAACACTAACCACAGCTAATGTTAGATATTTCACTTGGGTAATCATCAGTAATAATGAAATATCACACTTAACTGCTTGTAGCAATTTGTCAGATAATCAGACAAAAACATTAAAATCTGTCTAGTATGAAAACTGTTTCTAAATATTAAAGTGATGAACCTACAGAATGACAATTAGCATAAACGTCAGCTACTGTTTCTTATTTTCGCAGTTACTTGTCAAAGAATGCACAAAATAAATTAACTTGTCTTGTGCAGTATGATGAAAAACACAATTTCGGTTAATGTGATTATATCTGACAATAAATGAGCGCTAGCTACTGGTTTGATATCTCTGTTCATCGTTAAGTGACAAAAATGCAACAAAACAACGTATAAACCATGTTAGACATTACTATAACTATTTTATGCTGTTATTAACTGAGATTTTAAACAAGTACCTCTCTCTAGTGCCTGTTCCTTTTCAGATGCTTTTGATAGCATTCAGTGCTAGATATTCTTCATACTAGAATAGTGTAGATGTTACAGTGATACTCTGTGGCTTTTGATGGTTAATTGAACCAGAACTTGCCACAACTAACCACAGCTATTTGTTTGATATGTTGTGTATTGGTGGGTTTCCAACCATTTAAATATCTGAGTTATCCTTTCATGCTACACAAGTATAGACATAACTATGGTATTCTGCAGCTTTTGACGATTAACTGAGCGTGAAATCAAACAGTAGTTTGTGGTGTTGTGGTCAGAGCTCATTCATTTTCTTTAGTTTTTTTTATATGAGCTTTGTCAGCTTACATGTGGACACCTCACTTTATCTACCTCCTAAATTGGCTGTATTCAACACTCTGTGCTGCTACTGTTTGAGTAATGGGACATTTTTTTCAGGCCATCCATCATCTTGAAACCCGTTAAATACTCAGAAGCTGTCACTGTCCTGCTTGAAATGATATCCTTACACCCCAGCCCACTGCCAGCTATAAACCGGGGTGCTTTTCCAGCTCGCTCTCCTCTAATTGACGATGATTAGCATGACATCCAACACCGGCCCACCGTGCACGGTGTCTCTGCCTGTCTCTCCCCTTGACGATGACAGCTAGCGTCAAAGATTTTGAGGAGCAATTTGGTGAAGTGCCATTGTACTGCGTCTCAGGTTACTCGAGGAGTATGTAACACTGACCCAAATGTGCCAGGTCGTCACCGTGAGCATGCGGCATTCCTCTACCTGAGCGGATCCGAGATTCCCTGTCAGGAGCTGCGTTTTGACATTGGCAGGCTGCTCGATGTGAGCTCTGCCACAGTCCACCAGACCGCAGCCAGGTCTATAAACAACAGGCATATTGTTAATCTGCCCATAATGAAGCTTTATCTTGTAGACATAGGATTAAGTTGCCGAGCTAGCCGGTGGAGATGGTCTCTATAGCTCTGTATTGCATAGGAGAGGAAAAGAGGGGCCCACAGAGAGAAAGAGCATGCTAGATGGCAAGAGATAACTGCTAGAGAGCTGCAGATAATAAGTGCCGTGATCTCCTCACCTACTCAAACTGGCTTAACCTCAGCTAACCATGAAAATCCAGCCCTCTGATTAGTCAATGGACACAAGCGGTGCAGACTTGCTTAAGGTATGCCACAGGGCTCCGTCCTCTACACCTTGCCTTTCTCTGTCCCCATTCGCCTCATCCCCTGAGGGTTGCTCATCAGCTTGGGTGGCCTCTGGACTGGATGGGGGTCATTGGACTGACCTCTGGAACTGAATTAAGGCCATTTAACCCATTCTGAAATCCATAGGCTAGCTGCTCAGAGACAGGGAAGCAGATGGCTAAGAAGAACTCGAGATGAGGGGGAGATCACCCCAAGACTGTCTGTCTGGCCTAAAGTTGTAGTTTCTTTGCAATAAAAGTTGCCACAATCCTGTCCTCAGACAGCAAAATGAATGTTCTTTTAATTTTTGGAGGAATGCACGGACAAACCTAGATATGGCCAGTAACACAAATGATGTCCTAGTTAATTAGAACTTAATTTTTTTGTCCACCAATGTGGAAAAGTCTCCTTTGGCTTGGTTAAAAACACAATCACACACACAATACACAACACAAGTTATACACATACACAATACACAAAATAAAAGTTATTCTCACAAACAGTTGCATACCCTTCATTTAATATTCAAACTGCCACTGGTATAAAATAATGTTTATACAATTTTTTTGGGACATTATACTTTTTTTCAGATGGAATCATTACAAACTCTGAGTTAAAGCAACACCAAAGCACTTTTCCTCTTTGACCCCCTACAGGTTGGAAGCGGAATTGTCCATTACCGCTGTAAATAATTTAGCCTTCTGCAGCCTACCATCGCACGCAAGCTATTTGTTTATCCAGCACTGGCTTTGGAAATAACGATGTCCACAGACAAGATAGAGTATGTTGCATGATTTAATGAAAGTATGATGTATTGCGACATCAGAAACGGCTATTTTTTATATAGGCTCCACCCATCGGCTATAGTAGCGCTTGCCGTAAAGCAAGTCAAATTTGTAGTTTCTTATGTCTCGAACTACAGATCCGCTACCCGATCTGGCAAACTTGCATAGTGCCGTGATAGCCGATAGAGCAGGGATAGGCAACTCCGGTCCTGGAGGGCCACTGTCCTGCAGAGTTTAGCTTCAGCCCTCATAAAAACTCACCTGCCTGTATCTATCTAGTAATCCTGAAAACACTGATTGCCTTGTTCAGGTGTGTTTAATTAGGGTTGGAGCTAAACTCTGCAGGACAGTGGCCCTCCAGGACCGGAGTTGCCTATCCCTGGGATAGAGGGTCGCAAAGCGAATGCAGAAGTGCCGTTCACCATGTTACGAGTTGATGAACCACTGAAACGATTATGGAAACATTATTTTAAGGTACAAAATAATTTTTGGTGTTGCTTTAAGTGGGTGTGTGGAGTCAGATACAACACTTGTTGCTCTTCTGTGTATTGCCAGCAAATTCAATTTATTAAGCTGTGTTTGTTGGCTTCCTATTTTTTTCTGCCATTCTCACTATTCTTTGCAACTTATTATTTTTCCTCACTCCTAAGTTACCACACCAAGCTGTAAAATTAAACATTAAGATACTCTCAGCATGAAAATTCGGAAAATCCCAAAATGGAATGACTAACATCAAAACTCTACAGTTTACGCATAAAGAACAATCTTTGACCTGCTTTCTTTAAAATAGTGTCTACATTCTCACCAAAAATACCCTTGTATCCAAATATTTAAAACTTTCCAAAATCTCAACAGCCTTATTTAACATTAGTTTCCCTAACACATCGTCTTCACCAGAATTAATATTGAAAATCAGCTCTTTAGTCTTCCTTACATTCAATTTACACAAGTTTTCAAGAACAACCACATTTTTAAAATAGGTTTGATCACTCATTGACTCTTTGAATAAAGTTGCACCAGAACCACATCATCCACATACTTAAAAAGACCAGGTGTATTGCACTTAATTTATAGCTCATTGGTATATATTGAGAATAAGAGTGGTGACAATACACAACCCTGCGGTGCCCCTGTATTTAAGACCAGTTACATGCCATTCATAAAAACTCTCTAGTCAACCTGAGAGGAAATCTTTGATCCATATATCAATGTAGAATTTATTTTCACATTACAAAGACGTGACAAAAGCAAATTAACCTGTACTGTTAAAAGCTGAGGTAAAATCAACAAAAAGTGCCCGTTCATAAGATTTAGAGTCCTGGATATGCTTTACTGTAAAATCAATCAAAGTAAGTGTGGCATTTTCTGTCCCCCTGTGTGGTCTACATACAAACTGCAATGGATATAAAATCTTACTTGTGGTTAACATAACATGTTTACTTACAATTCTTTCCATCCATTTTGCCAGGACAGAAGTCATTGTAACTGGTCTATAATTTTCAGGTAGTGTTTTCCCCGATGTCTTATGGATAGGTAATATTGTAGATATTACAGAAATAGCTGAGTAAGGGGCCTTTTGAGTTGATTTCCACACATTTTTAAAACCCTCCCCTTTAAGCCATCAGGGCCGGCTGGGGGGTTTATTGACATTTATTATGAGCTAAGCAAGCAGCCACCTTCTTATCTAACAACAAAGGAGCTGGACCTATCTAAATTTGCTTAAGAACCTCTTCACTCTTTGTTTTAGCATCCATAAAATCAAATCTACTATGAAAAACATTTGCATTCATTAACAAATCTGGCATAGTCTTCAATTTGCAACTGTTGTTGCGGTTCGACTCTATTCTTAAAATTCATGGCTATCCTTACTTTAGTTATAAACTCCTTCTCTTTATTTTTAACTCTTACAATATCTCCCTTAAGACATTTCTTTAACTCTTTGGTTAACCATGGCTTATTATTAAAGAAAACCATTACTGTCTTTACAGGTATTATTGTATCTTCACAATATTGCATATACAATGTTATAACATCTGAGAGTTCATGAACATCTTTACTTGAATCAAAGGACACCTGCCAGTCTGTCGTCTCAAAGCAAAAGTTAAGTTCTTCCATGCTTTCCTCTGACCACTGCTGCATCTTCTGTAAAGCAGGTTTCTCCCTTACAATTTTCTGTCTGTATTTCAGCAATAGATGAATAACATTATGATCTGATTTTCAAAGGGCATGTCTCGACACTGCTTTACAGGCATCCAAATACCCAAAGCATTTGTCCAAGATACGCCTAGAGTGTGTTGGGCATGTGATACATTACTGGAGAGCTGGAAGACGTGCAGACATGTCACAAGTATTAAAGTCCCCGAGAATAAACACTGGCTGGTCCACAAACCTCTCCAAAGCATCACAAAGTAATTTTATCAGTATTTTTAGGTCCCGACACAGACAAGAATCAGCGTAATCTGCCCAAACTCTTGGGGTAAACAGAAGGGACTTATTGCAACCGAGATGATCTCAGAATCGCGGGTGCAACTCTTGTCCAGTATTTTATATTACGTTGTTCAGTTGTTATCCAAATATAGAGTCCACTGCCAATTGAATTTCCCTCTGCTCTATTGTCCTGATCCGCTCTAATAAGAGTGTAGCCAACCAGGTCGATATTGCGATTATTCTCTTACTTTAACCATCCTTTGATATGGTTAGAAAATATCCATCTATGCAGGTGTTCCCAAGGTGCTCTCTTAGTGACAGTAGAGACCTAGAGTAAATATGCAGGTCTCTGAGTGTCATCCATGTATATTGGTTATCAACCAGGAAAATGCCCTCACTTGTGAGCCTGTAGCTCACATTTCCAAATCTGTCAGTATAATCCCTATTTTTGCATTTCATGCTTTTATTCAAAGCGACTGACAGTGCATTCAAGTTTTATCTATATTCTTGTGCCACTCAATACGTTTGGACAAATAATAATATTAATAATAATAATAATAATTTGTTATTCAAATTATACTAGGTACTCAAAGCGCTTTACATATGGAAGGGGGAATCCCGTCAACCACCACCAATGTTCAGGATCCACCTGGATGATGCGACGGCAGCCATTGTGTGCCAGAACGCCCACCACACACCAGCTTATTTGTGGAGAGGAGACAGAGTGATAAAGCCAATCAGTCAATATGGGATGATTAGGAGGCCATGATGGGAAGAGGCCAATGGGCAAATTTGGCCAGGATGCCGGGGTTACACCCCTACTCTTTTCTGAAGGACATCCTGGAATTTTTAATGATCACAGAGCCTCGGTTTAACGTCTCATCCGAAGGACAATCTTACAAAACGTAAGGCAGGGGTGTCCAATCCTGCTCCTAGAGGGCCGCTTTCCTGAGTTTAGCTCCAACACATCTGCCTGGAAGTTTCTAGTGATCCTAAAGACCTTGATGAGATTGTTCAGGTGTGTTTAACTAGGGCTATAGCTAAACTCTGCTGGAAGGTGGCCCTCCAGGAGCAGGATTGGACACCCCTAATATAAGGTAAGACTGTGACTGCCAGTCTAACTTCTCAACCTGCTTTTCAACAGGTAGTGGTTTAAAAAAAAAAACCTTGAGGGACAGAAAAGGGATCTGGAGCCGATGAGAAAAGGTGACGAGCAAATCTGCTTTCCAAGCGCCTGTCAAACAATCCTTCCTTTCACTGCAATCCAAATGACATTTAATTTGATTCTGCCGTTGATCTTTCCTGATATCCTGAATGATTCCAAGACATCCATTCCGCCCGGCGTTCCACAAAAGGCTGGCCATAAGCTGGGGCAAAAGTCTTGGCGAGCTGTCACGCACCACACGGCATGCACACACATGCGCGCAGATAGACATGCCACATAATGGCATCCTGAAATGAAACCACTTGGAGGGAGCTTGTGAGAAGCTTTCACTCGGCACATTTAGTCATCATGTGACACGGAGGTTGAGGTGACAGGCAGTGGCGCGTCAATGCGTTCACTTCCACTTAGAAAAGTGAGACAGCCTGAGTCGAACGGAGTCGGGCAATCGGTTTAGCAGTCGCAAGTGCTACAAAATTTCACAAGACCTCTGTGATTTCCTGTTGCTGTTCAGAAGGAGTAGTTTTACTAAAAGTCATTTGTGAAACTCATTTAGAAGTGACCTGTGGACTTGTGAGTGTGTGTGA
>NC_139982.1:16771704-16894204 GCF_963993115.1 Abramis brama | reverse complement strand
TTTAATGTTTGAATAGTGTGTGTGTTTGTGTGTTTGATTGATAGAATTTTAAGGTTTTAAATATGCAGACTTATATAATGTGTATATAACCTTAAAATTCTATCAATCAAACATGAAGCTGGAACAACTTGAGCCATAATTAAAATGATATCTATACTGCCCAGACCGATGAATTAGAAAATTATTTTGTTGATAAAAGAACGCAAGTATAAGCTTGCACTGGCATAGAATGAGATAGTTAGAGAATAAAACACTTATTTACTGATAACCTTTGTATTTGGCTTCATGCTTCGCAGAGAGACAAGTCAAGACGGGGCAGAACCTCAGTCATGAAAGTGAGGCTACTCTTTATCCTCAGAGAGGGACCACTTCAGCGTTTGATTGGACAGGACACGAGAGAATGACAGAAATGCCTCAAAGATCTTTACCTCCTCCTGAGCGTGTCAAGTGGATCTTTCAAAACAAGAGAGGACGATAGCGGTAGATGTGTTTGCACAGCCTGACCCAACACGCCACACACACACACACACACACACACACACACACACACACACACGTTAAAGTAGCAGTTCACA
Source organism: Abramis brama (assembly GCF_963993115.1). Classification (NCBI taxonomy): domain Eukaryota; kingdom Metazoa; phylum Chordata; class Actinopteri; order Cypriniformes; family Leuciscidae; genus Abramis; species Abramis brama. The sequence continues at coordinate 16,893,629 of NC_139982.1, read as the reverse complement.
AAATATTAAAATTCTGTCATCATTTACTCACCCTCATGTTGTTCCATGAGTTTCTTTCTTCCACAGATCACAAAAGGACCACAATCTTGAAAAACATCCTGCTCAGTCTTTTCCAAGCAATTACAGTACAATGAATGTAGAAAGGAGCTTTCAAACTTACAAAAGGATGCAAATCAACAATAAAAGTATCATAGATGTAGACCATATAGTTTTCTGAAATATTATTATACACACATATACATATATTTATATTGTATTTTATATTATAAAATACATATACGTATACATATATATAATATGTATGTATTATAAACACATTATGTGAGGAACAGACCGAAACTTAAATCAATTTATTGATAATTTGTATCCGTCAGGGAGCTGTTAACTGCCACGAGTGAGTTGAACTCGAGAACTGGATCAGAACAAATCATTCAAGTTTTGTGAACCAGATTCATTCAAAAGATCTAAATTTTCATCTGTTCCTCATGAAAAGCTATATTGTACAACTTTAGATTACTTATTATATATAGTGCAATTACTTACAATATAGTGCAATAGTAATATTAAATAGTTTTATGATGTTTTTGTCATTTTGTAAGTATGAAATCTCCAGTCCCCATTCACTGTAAATGCTTAGAACAGAGCGACCAGTTTGTTATTAAAAATGTCTAATTTGTGTTCTCTGGAAAAAATAAATTTGGGTTTGAAATGACATTAGCAGCATGTAAATAATGACTGGATTTTATTTTTGGTGAACTAACCCTATAATCAAATACAATGCAGTTTCAACCTCTTCAAAAACTGAAGTTCATAAAAATTCATTATAATATTATAGCCCACTTGAAATTTTCTGGAATTAATGACTGAACGACAAGGAGACGCAGAGAACGAGAGTGAGAGTATGAGAGAGAAAAATCAATAAACACTAGATGGCCTGTAAAAGCATTATAAATATAAGTAGCATTTCTCCATTAAGGAAGATTTGGAAAACAGCAAATGCTAATGAGGAAGGCAAAGAGGCTATTGAAGTCCATTAGGAGCTCTCTCTAGTGAAAACAGCCGCTCTCTGAGGTTATCTACTGGCCAACGCCACTAGTTCCAGACCCACTATTCAAACCCCATTCCCATTTCCAAGTGACGGATAGGACAAATGTGCTTTCTGTATACCAGCGAGGGGCTGAGGGAAGACTGCAAAATGGATGATTCAGAAGCGATGCTTTTTATTTTCTAAACAAGGAACATTCTTATTCATTATGAATTTATTGTGATGCAGAGCACTGGAAAGAAGGGAAATGACTTCACAGCTGAGCTGGAGTCAATTTGTGGGATGGGAAGGAGGCCACAAATCATGATCAGAAAATGGCAAAATATTTGTAAGCAAGAAAAAGAAAAAGAAAAAAGTATTTTGTGTTTGAGAGTACAGTATGTTCATTCAAGAAAAATTATTTAACAAGTCAGAGCTGAGGCCTAATAGTTTCCTGATCCAATCCTGCCAGTCATCATCATTTCCTGCGATTTTCTGACTATTACCATCAATGAAAGTGGTAAAAAGGCCAAAAATATGATTTCTATAATCAATCAATAATTCAAATATCAATAATTGCAGAAAAAAGCCAGCAAATTAAGAATTTAAAGTCACCATCAAATTTTTTTTTTTTTAATGGAATATTGCACTATTTATTATAAAAGATTTATCCGTGCACATCAGCGTTATTTTTGTCATTCATGTGCCCTTATAATCTTTAATCAAAATGACTTTTTTTGAGGGAGGTCTTATAGCAACTTCTCTTCTCTGATGACATGTTTACAGGCATGAGGGCGGGGCAACCTGTCACTCACATGAGATCCACCAATAGCAAACCACAACCATCCAATCAATTTCCAATGGACAAAATCAAGTCCCACATTACATTTTTTCTTGTTCAAGAAGCCATTTCACTCGGATATATCACAACAGGGAAGAAAAGACTCACAACTTCAGTTACATGTGTTATATTAGTGCCAGAAAAAAAACATCTGGATGGATATTTTAGGCCATTGCACTGTGTCTCACTGTTAAACACTATGATTTTTAAGATGCCACATCATAAACATTTAAAAACATCCCGGTAGAAAAAAAGTGACACTATGTGAAGGTGAGCCTGTGCAGATTCAAGTCAGTACTCACTTGAGAGGAATACGGGGGACCGCAGTGGGACTGGAGGCCGCAGTGACAACCTGTAGGATCTGTTCCAGAGCAGTCAAACCCCCTCCTACCTGAAACGCTACCTGATCTGCATTATTCTGAAAAAGAGAGAGAGAGACAGAGAGAAACAGTCACAAACATGGAGAGGCGAGCAGACTCAAGTATCACATTGTTTTTGCATTGGAGGCATCCTATCGTTGCCCACCTCCTGCTTTCTAGAAGGGAGCTGGAGTGAAATTTGAAACAAAGTGATCCCCAAAGAATTCCTGCTAAATCTCAAAAGTGCACAACCCCTCCCAACCCCCCAACAGCAACCAAAAACCAACGCAGGACAACAAACGTACATATCTGCACACAAAGCAGGGGTGGTCTGGTTTGACAAAGAAGAGCTTAGGGAATACACAGAATGAGTCACAATTTAGACCGGACAAGAAACATTTTACGTCACGAGTCTACAGTGTCGATGACACAACAAATCTTTGAAAATAAATGTTTGAAAGTTCTTAGAAATGTACTCTTTGCATTCCTGTTTGAAAAATGTTTAGGCCGCTTTCAACAAATGTTTCAATTAGATGTCATGTGGTGTAACCATAAAGTAAAATGTAATATTTTCCTTGTGAGCATATGTGTGTGATTGTACATGTTAGTTATTATTTTCAAATAAATGTTTTAATAGATTCTTCAAAGTAAAAAGTTAAATTATTTTACAAATATCACAAATTATTAATTAATTAATATCATTTAATTTTTGGACAGTTGCACCACATGACATTTCAAAACCTGAATTAACCTTGTCTTGTCACAAAAAGGTATGGATTTTGGTACAGTCATGAGGGTCTACGGGGGTCCTGTCTATGATTCCTGTTTGTTTTCAGCATGTTGGTCACACCATATGACTTTGATTTGTAAAAACAACAACAACAACAAAAAAACAACTTACTGTAAAAAATGTTATATTTTTATATACATATAGGCCAAAAAATGGTGCCATGTAATTGACCGGTATGAATTCGAAGTAATTTGAGGGTTTTTAAATTTTAAGGATAGGGAAGGTTCAAACGCAACCTTCAGTCGTTGGTTATCATAGATACTAGCCGTAAAACTTTAAAGAGGGGGTCAACCAAACTGTGCCTGAAACTCATACGGAGCGAATGAGCGTCTTTGAGGAAGAAGAGACATAAAACAGTCATTTAACTGACGTGCTTCTCAAATCAAACTGTTTACAGAAGGGACATTTTTACTCGCATCATAAAATTCTTTAAAGTTCAAAGTGGAACCCCTTTAAATGAGTCATACGGTTTAGAGTCAAAATTCCCCAGCTCCCTTACTTTGAGTAAAGGAAGTAAGTACCTCAGAGGTTGCCAATGAGTTCGACCCCAATGTTGCCACAAAACAACACATAAATCAACAACTTTGAATTTGAAATTGATAGCAGTCGACTTGCAGGATTGGAGAGCAAAGAAGAGGAGAAGAGAGAACATTGCACCTACTTCATATAATGAGGTCAGATTCTCGTACGCTATGTGACAGCACTCAAAGACAGGCACTTCGAGATGTTTTTGTACAGGGGATGGTGGGGGCTGCCAACAAGCCTGAACATATTGAGCAGCAAACAGAGGAAGCGCTTTGCAAAATTACATATAAGCTCCTCTCCTGTCAATCACAGGTGCCGCCAAAGAGTCATTCCTGGAGATCCGGTGGCAAAACGAAGGTTGAACCCTTGCCAGGGTTAAGAGATTGGAACAAGCTTGTTGTCAGGTACACGAAAGGTGGAACGCGCTCAAACAGCGGCTGGGATTAAGAAAAGCTCACTGACAGCTCCGTGAAGACGGATGTGGTGCCTCGCTGCCTATATCGTGACGATGAACCCAGGTCGCAACAGTAAATAGAGTGGGTTTGCAGCAAAGCCATGTCAAACCGACCAAAGGCTGGAGGGTTGGCCGCTCATGGTGGCCTATTTAGGAGGCATTTGGAAGGGTTAGCTGGGGCCTGTACTGTGATGGCGTGTGGAACTCAGTCCAGAGAGATGTGTCTCAACCTTGCCCTGTCTGGCTTATTGACAGATCCCCACGCTTAGCAAAGTACCTGGAATCTGGAGGAGTTCAGGAAAGTGATTGAAGAGGAGATGATCAGATTATAGAGATACAAAGAGTTTAATGACATGCATGCTTAGCAAGGGCTCTAATTAATACAATATAGAAAGTAAGGAGAAAGCTTTCCTTGTTTGTGCAACAGACTGAGTTGTAAAAAAGTACTGAGAAATAGAATTAGGTTTATTTATACTTAAGTAACTAGGCTTGGTATTTTGACTCTAGACATACTCAAAACTATAGTTAAGTAAAAACTAAAGTTGAGTAAAAACGCTAACCTTACTACATTATGAATTTGACCGCAGAGATGCAGCTCATGATAATCTGCAAAAAAGTACTTTAAACTTCAAAACAAAATGATGATGGGTGGAAAAAGGATATTTTTTGCTTCTGAACTGTACTTGAGTAAAAGTGCATGTATTCAGTTTCAATAGTAATCAAATAATATTTTGAATAATTTGTATTTTATTTAAGTAGAATAACGAAGTACAAATAGTGGAGTACTTTGCACTCCCGGAAACAAGCGACAATCACAGGTGGAGGAAAAATGTCCCTCAGAAAAATCTAATTTCAAGCTATACATTAACGCCTTTCAATTTCTGCTGGATCTGGGCAAAATAAAACATCAGACCTATGTTTTATTAGACTGACCCTAGTGTAAATTGAAAAGCATGTCCAGCAATATTAAAGTAAATCTAATACAGGACATACGCTGTTGTGAACTTCTTCACATTGTAACTAAAAATGCAACTTTAACATGCTGCCAGGGACTTCCCATTCTCAATAAAGTCATCTGGCATTGATATGTCTTTTCAGCAGGCCAAGTCAGAAGAGAAACCCAAAGGTTTATTTATTTGCAACCAGCATGCCTCTACAACAGCAGGAATAATGTGTTAACATACCATTTGTATCTTAACATAACTAAGGAGGGACTGTGTTTCACTTGTGCAATTTTCTGGCAACCTAAACATTTCAATGCCACTACAAACAATACAGAAAAAAAAAAATATATATTTTTTTTTTGGTGCATCCTGCTTGTTCTTAAATATTCAAAGTGCTTAATGAATATAAAAACCACCACTTGTGAGACTGCTGTTGGATTTGCCTAGTGTAACATCCTTCTTCAACAAATACTCTAGTGATACTATAATAGGATGATAGCCTGCGTTTTTCTAATAGGGGATTCAAACAGAAGACCTGAAGACGGATCAGATGGTTAGAGAGGAGGGAGGGGGCAGAGTAAATCTAAATTATACGGATTGAGCAATCTTATCCAGTTTCTAACAAGAGTGGCCATTTTAGGCAAGGCTAATCAAAGGGCCCAGGGAGCTGCACTTCCCGCTGGTTGGCCAGGACAAGGGTATGGGTGTGGGGTGCACGTTAAGTGGGAGGGAGGGCTGGATGTGTCTGTGTGTTAACCTCCTACAAACCACTCTAATTAGCCAACATGAAAAGTCAGGGGGAGGGGAGTGCTCCTAAAATGCTGCATCCCCCTTGCAACAGATGGAGAACAACTGGCTGGGGCGTTCATTGACGGAGGGGTTCACCAAGGTTCCGTCTTAGGCCCATCCATCTTTTGGCAAGTGGCGCAGTGATGTAAACATGCCCCCTCTGGTTACAGGGACAGATCTCAGAATGAATTTGAGGGCTGGCATGCAGACAGGGTACAACTCTGTGTTTTGTTCTCAAGAAGTAGTATGGAAATACACAAAGAAGCATAAACAGTTCCTATTTAGTGAAGAGGCCTGTGCTGACATTACAAGAAAGGAAGAGAGCTGTAACCCCCATCAAGAGTACTGTAGACAGTAAAGCAGTAAGTTAGTCTTTACAGTTTAAGTTTTAACAGCACACATTTAAGTACACACTGGAAGATAATTTGTTCCTGATAATCATGCTCCTTTGCAAGCAAGAAACATTTAGGGAGGAAGTGTTCAGTTTTAGGATAACAATAGAAACCAACTGTTCACTGGAAACAAGAGAGTATGATCAAAAGGAACCTTGGGAATTTTTAAAGAAACGCCAGTGTATGTCAGTTACAAACTGGAATAACAGTACATGCTACGTAACCCAAAATTAGCAAGAAAACAGATGCATGCCAGAAACATAAACCTTTAACACTGGAGTATACAAACTGCCAAGTTCACTCATGGTGTGAGACTTTTAACTTCTGACCGAGAATATGGAAAAGCTACACATCATTATTAGTTCAAATATCAAGCTGATATCCAAAAATTAGCCACCCAAGGGCAATTCTTTCCACTATGGATTTCTGACTCTTCTAATAGCTGTCTTCGTGCTCCTTCAAACATGCACCTGAGGGGAAACATGAATCCTCTACTCTCTTACAGTCACAAGTAACAGCCAAGTGGAACAAAAGAATTACTAAGCAATTAGGGTTTGAAAATTACCTTACTGACAGCACATGGTGAAGGAATGCAAAAACTATGTCCATGTTTTTTTAAACTGGCTAGCTAAATCCTAAAGCTCGACCTGTCCCTCAGCAGTAGACAGGCAACACCCAATCACCTCACACATCTTTATGAAGAGGCTTGTTGAAAAATGTGGTTCTTTTCATGCATTTCAATGATCCTAAAACCAACAAACTACAGCCTCAAAAACAAACCAATGATTAAAAAACCTTCATAAATTAAGGTTATAGACCAGTGGTTCCCAACCTTGATCTCAGAGAACCTCCACACAATGCACATTTTAGACATCATCCATATCTTACACACCCATTTCTTATCTTGGATTTTCTTCTAATGAGCTGTTGAGTTGAATCAGTTCTATTTGATTAGGGAGACATCTGAACTCCGGGACCAGGGTGGGGAACCTCTGCTATAGACAATTCAGCAATTAGCCAAATGTATGGCAAGAGATAAAAAGATTGGCCACCTAGTGGATCTGAAATCAGACTAAACCTCTTGTTAAACAACGTTCAAGCAACACTGACACAGTCAATCACTAATGTTCTTCTTTATTCTCAACTGAAGCTTCATTCACAGGACCCTTTCTCCAAGTCATCAAACATGGATTGAGAGCAAGTACAATGTTGGAAGGGCCCCTTCCACAGACTTGGGCCTCTTGATCAGGTATAGCTCGCCACCAGTTGGCCACCAAGGGGAGCCAACCTCTGACAGCTGGCAAATGAAAATGTAAATACTGGCTGGCCCAGCAGGCCCAGAATGTTCCTGACAGTCCCTCAAGTGTCATAAAGGCAGTTGATCTCGGCCTGGTCTTTATTTGAAAGCAGTGACAAACACTCCCTGGCAGAATGTAAATATGTGAGCTCATTCTGCTAAGGTAAGAGAGCGCAGATCAGAGGAACAAGAAACTCCCCTGAATATTCCTGAATGACAAGAAGCGAAAAAAGGCTCTTCGATCAGCCAGTTCTCCGGGAGACAAACTGAAACCTGGTTTGACACAAAATAAACCATTAGAGGGCTCAGAGGGAGAGGCGGGCAAAGGTCGGAGACTGTGCCCGAGCAAAGTCAGCTCGAGGAAAGTGGAGTGGGGGAGGCTGCACTGCTTGAGGGGCTAGAAGGGGTGCGGAGAGTCTGGTGTTGTTCGAGGAATTAGTGGAGAAAGTGGAGACTGAATCAGATATGGGTATGAGAAAAAAAACAAATCTGTAGGTGAGTCAGTGACATGAGAGATGCTTGTTAGGTCAAATAATCTAAACGTTCTTGACTTGAGGTGATGCTGAGGGGGAAGGGGTGTACGCAGACTCCCAATGAAGGGTATTTATTTGACTTTGTCCTGGGATTAGAGGCGGAACTGCCTCGACAACCAGGGTTCACAGACTTGCTTAGTTTTGCTGGACATTGCAGGAACCAGGCTAGAGGAATCCACAGATTTGACTGACAGTCTAAATGAAGTCCAGATACTGTACTCTTAAGAGAGTCTTATTCCCAAAAGGCTACAAGAAAGAGCCTGAGGAGCTGACATTTCCACAAGCACTTCACCGTACCAGCAACTTGCAAAAACAAAAACGGCGTGAGTTCTTTAAAGCAAGGTCTCTGTGGAAAACTCCAGAAAGAGTTTGTGTAGGAGGCCTTGGGGACAGTACACAAGAAATGTACTCATGTTCTTGATAGAAGCTGTCATTCAGAGATATTTCTAAGAAGAACAGGGCCTGGAGAGGGTAATGAGATGACAAGGTCTGATCTGAGAAAATCTGTTGAAGGGAATGTGGAGCATGTTGGTTATATTAACAGTGTTAAGTTACTTCAGACCTGCCTTGCTATATTGTGTAAAAAAAAAACTGGATTTTAAAAGAATAGTGCTGGGTTATTTCAACAATGTCTATTGACTTCACTGGTCAGTGTGATGCTATAACATCTGTATTGTAATGAACTCTATTTTAAGTCCAAAACAGTCACTTTTGAGTTAACTGATTCTGAATGTGAAACCAAATTAGACAATAATTTTAAATTTTGGGTTCATGGCTGATTATTACATCCCTTTCACTCCTCTCTAGCAGCTTATGCTTTCCTCTCCTCCCTCGGCCCTCCTCCTTGCCCATTAGCTCAGTTTTACCACCCTCTTCAGTCTCTTACATTTTTCCTCTCCCTCCTGAAAGACCATTAACAACCCAAATCTCCTCCCACTGGTCAATACAGGACACCATCAATGCACCATGCATCCACCCACAAACACACCCCCACCAAACCACACATACCTTCATTTGATGAGTGTATTACAGAAACCGTAAACATCCTTTTTCATTACCAAAATGTGACATGTCACCAATCCATTTCCCCTTTATTGATCTAGAGATATATAGTACACTAGAGATGGGTCACAATAGTTGACCAACATACTAGTTGATTAATCAAATTTTATTTTATTAGTGTTTATTCAGAATAACCCTTAAGGCCCATTCACACCAAGAACAATAATTATAAAGATAACTATAACGATACATTTATATGTGTCAGCACCAACACAATAATGTTCTGTTTATTATAAGAGCACACTGCAGTTATGTAGTCTGCTGCTTTAAATGCTCAAGTTCTTTAAAGTTCTGATTGGATGTCAATGTTTTCTCTGTGGCGTTATCGTTATAGTTGTGGTGTGGACTTCCCTATTCTCATATAATTATCCAAATTTACTGTTATAGTTCTAGCCTGTGGTGAAAAACATCTTTAACAGCTTTTTTGAGTGTCCCATTACACGCAAACACAGCATTTTGAGCATCCAACTTTTAAAAACACACCTTTGAGATACGTTAAGCCATTTTGAATGCAAAAATGCGTCTTATGTAAACAGTCCCTAAGGTTCAAGTGGGGTCAGGTGAACCTGAAACCAGTCTAATTATACAGGGGTTTGAGTTAAAACTGATTAGTCAACTAGTTGTTTAGGCAACCCCCAAACTAGCTGCTTTGGAAAATGAGTTTTGTCAGAGACAAAAACTAAATTCAGACACTTCACTAACTATGAGATAATAGTACGCAATAGTTTACAAGAGTAAATGTAAACACAATCATTGTTAATATCACATAATATCACCACTTCAGAACAGCTCCATCAAGCATCTTTAAAAAGGTTATCAAAAACATCAAAAGTAAACTCTTTTAATCTAAAATTGATGGATTTAATCTCACAGCTCATACTGAATTGTGGGATATTAATAGAGCTCTTTCATGGTGGGTGGTGACATGCCAAGCTAGCATTCGAAAAAAACTCAAATGATTGCTAAAATACATCTTCAAAAGCTTCCCTGCTTTTGTTACCTCAAGTCATTTGGATTATATTTACTTTTGAAAAACAAACATATTTTTGTTCAAAAGCCACAATGCACAACAGTAGCAAGCCAAACGCTCTGAAACATGTTCGCCTGTTTGACAAACGGGGATCTCCGCCAATTAATAACATCTGCGGCAATGAAAACAAGCACCTAACCTGGCCCTCATTAGCAAATAACCGAGGGCAGAGAGTTGGGGATGGAAAGCGATACTCTGCATAGACTGCGAGACGGGGAGGACTGCAGCCAAAGCCGGCGGTTCAGTGGAGTCGGTGTTGAGAGCAGCCTAGAGGCTTATCTTCAAGTCAAATCCCTTCCTTCACTAACACACACACACACACACACTAGACTTCAGACAATAAAGCCCCCAAGCCCCTGACATAGACTGGTCTAAACACTGCTCAGATGCTTACAGTTCCAAGAAGAACCCTGGTGTGACTGTGCAGTAGTAAAGATGGACAGATAAAAAGCTGTTTAAACAACAGATATATCTATACATCCATTCAGTCATTATTACTGGTATATCCAGCTTTGTTCAGTTAAGAAAGTTCTGGAGTCTTTTCAGTAAAATTACTTTAGAGGGCATGTCCCTATCAGAACACACCAGGGAGATTGATAATAAGAGATATGTACAAACCTGTTTCTCCAGAATGCGGGAGATTTCTCCCAGGGTTCTGTCCAGGCCAGACACTTTGTTACTGGCCCATTGGCCACTGTCCTGCCCCTGCTGCTGCTTTACCAGGTCCTTCACCAGACGCTGGAGCCTGGAAGAAAACAAACACATGCACATACTCAAAACAATCATAAATACATCAATTTGTTTTCATGTCACGGTGTCATATTTCTATTGACATTTTTATTTGAAGCTAATTAGGTCAACAAACCTGTTAAAACATGTATGGGTTATAACATTTCCAATAATAATAATAATAATAACAATATGAAATTTTAGTTATGCATTATTTTCATGATAATTAACCACATTTCTTCTCCCAAATTCTCATTACTGGCTGTGAAAACAGATATTTAAATTGAAAGGCATTTATAAATGAAGGTAGTTAGTATAGGTTCCTTATTTGTTGTACTGCCTTTCAAATATTCTGATTTAAATGTAAAAACAACTCAGCATTAAAAAACATATTATACAATATTTTTTACTATAATACATAAAACATTAAAATGACTGTAATGTTAAAAAAAACATACAATATTTTTACTATAATACATAAAACATTAAAATGACTGCAATGTGAAAAAAATATATATTAATTTATGCAAACTGTATATATCAAGACATTTGTTTGGTATTTATTGTACTGGCTTTAAAGTATCCTGCTTTTATCAATATTTTTTACACTATTAAAAAATAAAGAGACTTAGAAAAATGTCCTTTCCAATGTGATGAACGGTCATGAAAGATAAATGGTAAAATAAATATTAATTCATTAAAAAAAAAAAAAAAAATTCTTTATGCAAAAATACAATTTCTTTTGATTTTGGTGTGAAATATGACCAGTGTTCTTTTAGCATTATTTATATAATATAGTGGGTTTTTTATATATTTTGCTTTTGTCACTTTTATTGGGTTTAAAAATATATGTTTTTTAATTAGATTTAATTTATTTTAATTTTAGTGATTTTATTACTTATTTTCAGTTTTATATAGATTTTCATCTAATATATATATATCATTTTTTCCTATTTTTTTTTAATTAAGGCATTAAGTTCAATTTCCAAAAGATGATTTTTTATTCCTCTTTTTAGTCAACTTTAGCATGGGTGTCTAAACTTATGCATAGCACTGTACATACATATATACATATACATACACACAGCTTTATTTCAATTAAAGAAAATAATTTTTAGTTAACAATGACAACACTGAATATGACTTGCATGTTTTATCCAATCATATTAGCTATACCGTAGCCATAGTCCTTTTAGAAATTTTCAGCATATTGTTTTTAATTTTAAAAGATATGTTATTCCCTTTTCAGGGACCTGACAACACCGCTTGTATATCAGTTTTGCATAGTTATACAAAACTATAAAGGTTTGATAAAGGAAAGCCAGTGCTGGCATCATTTGTAAAGCTTGGATTTAAAAGACAGCATTAAGACATGAGCACTCAGTAGAAAACCTCAGGTTGGGTATACGATCCTTAAAAGTGGAGCGGGGAGCTTACTTCGCCTTGTAAGGAGAGTCGGGGTTCTGGGACTTGGCTTCCATGCATGTCTCATACTCCTTAGCCCTGAAAAAGAAAGACAAACAAGTCTGTCAGAAAGAGATGGAGAGAGAAAGACAGACGGAGAGCAACAGAGGAGTCCGATGGCTGTCAGCCTGAAGACATGAGAAGATAAGACGACATGCTGAACAAAGAAAATGTCAAGAGGTCAAGCTGAGCCTCAAACTGTTTATTTAGTCTTTGGACCGCACTAGCAGCAATCACAAACTAACAAGCACAAACGAGTCACAAACGCTCGGTCTTCAGAGAGGTCTCACAGCAGAGGATGTTGTTTCACAGCAGGGAATACCGGACTCTCCAATAGCCACACTATTTAAGTCCAGAAATTGAAAATAAATAAGGTGAATGGCTGAAGGGTGTGAATTAGTCCCCTAGTGGGTCACAGACCGAAATAATGTTTTGCTGTCAGTCAGCTCTAATACACTGGCGTGGACCACTGAGCAAAATTCCTGACAATCACACATCCCATTCCGTCAGATAAGGATCATCGATCAGCTCCTGAAAAAAAAAAAAAAAAAAAAAAAAAACGCTTGATGGATGCATGTTCAGGGGCTGATAAACTCAGGCGTCTCTTTCCGGAAGAGGACATCAGAGACAACTAATATCAACTGAAGTCAGTTTAATGTAATTTAAGTTGAAATGACTTAAAGGAATAGTTCACTTAAAAATTTAAATGCTGTCATCAGTTACTCACCCTCAAGTGGTTTCAAACCTGTATGAATTTCTTTCTTCTGGTGAACACAAAATAATATAGCCTATTGTGGTCCATCAACTGTCTGGTTACCGACATTCTTCAAAATATCTTCCTTTGTGTTCAGCAGAAGAAAGAAATTCATACAGGTTTGAAACAACTTGAGTTTTTTTTTTTTTTTTTTAGTTTAACTATTCCTTTAAAAATTCAAGTTGATTGTACTTAATTTAAGGCAGCAACTTTTTGTTTTACAGTGTATACAGTGTAATCCTGCAAATTAATCCTAATAAAAGGAATAATAACAAGATTGTTCACAGCAGGTGACAGTAATTTTCTTAGTTGAAGGGGTGAATTGCAAGTTTTCAATTAATAAACAAAACAAATAAATAAATTTGTGGTGATTGAATGTCTTTAGAGGTTTGAGGTGGATAAAGTTCTGGTCCTGATCTGTAGGAGGTGATAAATCACACTGAATAGTGACTTCAAATGAATTTATTAATGTGTCATAGAGGACAGAAGACTTTGGAGATGCCACCAGGCCATGCGATGATCCCTTAACTCTAACCCTTGACTATTGAGACGCGTAACAATAAATTGACTATAAACACAATTAGGTTTGACTCCGCTTTCTTTGGGGTAGCATAGCATTTTTGAAGACTGATTCCGAAGTGTTTTGTTTTGAAGGAGTGAAACGATCCTGGCCGATGCATAGACTCAAGCGCTCGGAAAAAGACTGTGAACCGTACCTGGCCTCGTCCTCATCCTCCAGATTACAATATTCCTCTTTGACAGCTTTACGCCTGCACGGGTTAAACAGAGGGGCAATCGCCGGACCATCAATCTCCGAACGCGGCAGGCCCCATTAAACGGGCCGGGCACCATAAATATTAGTAACCAGCTATAAGTGTGTGTGTGTGGGGGGGGGAGCTACAAAGCTACAATGCAGAGCTAATCATCAATTCATCACGATGTGCCCCACTATTCACCTCCGCCCAAGCTGGACGCAGACGGCCCCCTCCCCCCAATCAACTGTAAAACCGTCAATGCCTTCGGACGGATTAAAAAAAATATATATACAGTGTATCCGTTTTAAATGTTCTATGGGAGACTCAGGCGCTCGGCACTCCCAATTACAGAGATTTGGTCGGGCAGCGCTGCAATATTTAATATTGGATTTGAGAGGCTCTCAATCAAATGGAAGACAATTTGACTGATGATGAATAAAAGGACGAGGAAAAGGGAGGGAAAAATGTGAACTGTGGAACATATCCACTGAGAGGAATGAAGCTGGATCCATCTATAAATTCAACAAATGTATACAAGGGGTTATACGTGGAATAAATATCGGATACATCCAGAGATTGAAAAGATTTACATGCACCTGATGGCAAATAAAGGTCTGAGGTTAGCAGGGTCCAAGTGTCTTATAAAGTTGAGATGATCTGAACCGTGGTTTGGCGGCAACTACACACGCACAGACACATTGGCCCTGTCCCAAATGGAACACATGATGATGTCAAGTCATCTAAAGGCATTCACTGGCAAGTATCCCTTAAGTCAGGGATGGGCAACTTCGGTCCTGGAGGGCCACTGTCCTACAGAGTTCCAACCCTGAAAAAAATCACCTGCCTGTAATTTTCTAGTAATCCTGAGGACCTTGATTAGCTTGTTCAGGTGTGTTTGATTAGGGTTGAAGCTAAACTCTGTAGGACAGTGGCCCTCCAGGACCGAAGCTGCCCATCCCTGGCTTAAGTTCACAAGATTGTAGAGTGTGCCATGTGTCATTTTATGATTATGAAGGGTCACAAACACCCTCATTGTGGCCGCTAGGTGTCCTTTTGCAGAGATCGCACTTGTACGGTCTTGATGCTGCATGAAATCCACATGTTGGTGCAATAACAGCAGGTGACTACCCAACAGAGGAGGGCGGCAAACGTCCAGATCATGCACTTGGTGACCTTGCAAACTTGAGGCAGTGTGCAGTGCACAAGAGCACAGGGTGTTACCATCAAGATTGAAACACAATTGGCCACTTGAAGACTTGCCACACTGACCTTACCATGGGGTGGTGTTCCATTTGTCAGTTTGCAAAAGGGTGCTCACTAGTCCCTTCTTAGTGGGCATCATGTCGGAACTGGTTCAGAATTCAAAGGAAAGACATCACAGCGGTCTATGCAGCATTGGACTTAGAGGACAGAAAGAGTCTAATGGCCACAACTGATGTGAACTTGAAGATATGTCTTGTCACACTGACCGTACCATGGAGTGTCCCATTTGTCAGTTTGCAAAAGGTTGCTCACAAGTTCCTCCTTTGAGGTCGCCATGTTCCCTCAATGTGTCCTTTTTGTGCACATCTTTTCCAAGATCCATCCCTTGTTTCCTTGTAGCTCATCTATTCCCTCCTTCTCTCCCCTACCTTCCTCACTGACTCTCCACTAGGGAACTTTTTTCTGGATTTGTGAGTAAACTCCTCTGGGAGTGCTGAACAGGGGGTCTTTTGTGCGCCGCCCCTCTCTGAGGTAGACCAACACACTGAGAACTCTGTTCTCAAGCCTGGGGAAAAGACAAGTAATGCAACCTGCCAAACACCATCCACGAGAGAAAGGGTCATCAGGGAGAGAAGGAAAGAGTTAAGAGTGAGATACTCTGAAAGTTTAAAGCCCACATCCAACGCTGACACGGGCGGACATGCTACTTTCATGGTAATTAAAACCACACATGTTTGCACATGAAGAACAAGCCATATATTTGAAGAATAAATCAGGGTCCAGCTAAGGAAATTAAGCAGCCTTTTTCCATGCCACGGCTCTGATGGGGACTGAGCGGGCTTAACAACGACATTGGGGGACAGGGCTACCTGGGAGGGCTGAGAAAAGCTCTCCAGCGTTTTACAAACGCCACACTGTGCTCCTATAAAACGGCTCATTTCCACCCCGCGGTGGAGCCGCCAACCTCAGCAAGCCGGGGCTGTGGGCGGCCGTGATTTATGAGTGTGTAGCGCCTGTTCTCTCCCTTTCTTTCCTCCTCACCCTCTTTCCCTCGCAGCGTGAGTGTTGCAGGGCTCAGCACAGGAGTGACAGAGAACAGAGGAGGCTCATGTTGTCACTCTCCCAGCCAAAGCTCAGAGCTGTTTTCTGCCCTCTGAGCTACCTCTATATTAATGAGCTCAGAATTCCTCTATACTGCAAGACTGTTAGCAGACTTCACAGAGAGAGAGAGAGAGAGAGAGAGAGAGAGAGAGAGAGAGAGAGAGAGAAGGGAGGGAGTCTACAAATTACAATTACTGTAAGGCCACTAGGGATGCAACAATTACAACTTACAAAAATTAAATCTTGATAACCGTTTCATATTATGTCGACATTTCTCATGAAATATATGAAAACTTACGAAAGCTTGTAATGTTATTAAAATTACATATGCAGAAATGTCATTACAATCACAACTTATCAGCATAGAAATTGTAAGTTAATGAAATTTCAACATGCATAAGTTCAAATGAAATTTCAACTTTAGTCAATGTTGTAATTACTACAACTTACAAATATCATAATTTACTGTGCAGCAATTACTACAACTTACAAATGCAGAAATTTCATGATGTACTATAACAAAATAACCATATAAGTCCTGAAACTCTACATAAGACAAGCGATTTTGAGAATGGATGGATATGGGTAGATTATAACTTATGTTGAAATTTCAACTATTGAAAACAGAAATTACAACATAAAAATATTATAACATTTATATACATACGTAACTTATATAAGTATAACATGCGTGTGTGTATATATATATATATATATGTGTGTGTGTGTGTGTGTGTGTGTGTGTGTACACACACACACTTAACATAAAATTACAACTTACGAACACAGTAATTAAGCAGAATCGTCAACTTACAAATCTCACAACTAAATGAAATTTCATTTTCATTTTTGACTTGCAATTAACTTAAAATGACTAAATTATGTTTGAACAAATACATTTACTTTATATACAACCAAAAATTTCATTATTTACATTTGCAGTACTTCATTACAACTTATAAATATCTACAAGTTTGTATAGAGAATTTTTTTCATTTATTAATGTGCTGTAGTTACTGTTTAAATAATTTTCTAAAGAATGTCACTAAATAAAAACCTCACGGAATACACTTCAATATATAATTAGACTGAACATTAGCAGTTAATAAAAAACATTCTCCCCACATGGATGTATAAAGTTATATCAAAAGTTCCCCGACTCTTTAGAACAGTACACAACAAACTCAAACAATCTCTCAAGACGTTAATTCCATTTTTAGCCTTACTGACAAACAAACATACCACATTAACTCTACTTACACCAAGACACACACACTAACAGTTGTGACAGGAGGCAAAATTGATAGTGCCCAGGTCTAGGATCTGACACTGAGACGCGTTTGTTCCTATTTGTTGATTGCTATTGATTTTCTTTGATACTTCATTTAAAAATCAATAGTTGGAAGAGAGAAAAACAGGCATGCTTTACACATACTTTAACATACTATTGTACAGTAGAGAAGCCTTCAGTTTTGGCAGCGTGGTGGCAACCAATTAGGAGAAAAGCTCTTAACAGGTGAAAGTGGGGGAGTGGTGGGGAGGGGCTAACGGATCGATTCTCACTTTTTCCTCCCCAATCACAGAGAGTGGCCATAAATTAAGCTCATCAGTGTTGCCGCGTGGACAGCCAGGATGCACATCGCCTCTGCTCTCCATCTCCTTGTCACTCATAAAGCTCTCATAAGCTACAACACCACGCTTTAGCCACACAGAGTGAGGGAGGGAGATCAAGAAAAGAAAGAGAGAAGAGAATGTGATCGCATCACCTTGAGTTCATGCGTGCCCGCAGTTTCTTGGCCTTTTTCCGAGCTTTCTGTCTCTCTTCTCCATCTTTCGCACTGTCGGAGGGCACACTGCTGTCGGTCATTATGTCTACGATGTACTTTTTTTGAGACAGGTGTTCCTTAGGAAAAAAAACAAAAACAAAAGGCAATTAAATTATGTAAATGCTTTCATATTAGAGCTTTTTTTGCATATTTTATTTGACTAGTGTGAAAAGTGTTTTCTAAATATTTCATATTTGTTATTTTGCTCTTGTCGTTTTTATTACCTTTTTTAATATTTCTATATAACTTACATTTTTATTACAGCTTTAATAATTTGAGTGCTTCAGCTTAAACTTATTTCAGTTTGTTGCTATTGCAACATTTCTCATTTTCATTTAAGTTTTTAATAGTGCTGTCAAAATCGATTAATCGCATCTAACATAAAAGTTTTTGTTTACATAATATATGTGTGTATATGTATAAATATATGTGTGCGTATATACAGTGTGTATATATATATATATATATATATATATATGTGTATATGTGTAACACACACGCAACACACACACACACACACACAGACATATATATAATATATAGACATATATATAATATATAAATATAATAATACAAACACACACATATATTATGTAAACAAAAACTTTTGTTAGATGCGATTTATCGATTTCACAGCACTAGGTTTTGCGTTTAGGTTTTTCATCCAATATTTATTTTAGCTTCAATTTTACTGGAAATGGCAGGGAAAGGTCATAAATAATATTTGAGTTTTGACTCAAACATACCAATTGGACACAAACAATATACTGTACATTGGGAAGCAAATACACAAAGTGTGCTCACAGACATGAGGTGGTGGGACGAGAAGGCTTAATCAAAGTTTGATTTAACTAGTCCATATTTTGCCCCCAAAAAAAGCACATTAGATTCATTACAGCTCCATAGAGAGACCTATCAGTTCAAAGCCACGTGCCTCTAGAAAAGTCCCAACAGGACAATGGAATGACGACACATGGGTGTGTCGGAACAGTGCGACAAGAGAAGAGATCAAACATCAAAACGTCAATTCCGCAGGACCTCTCCACACAGCACATGTCCAAAGGCAGGGCTTCAACTCCCACACTAGATGTAAAGTGGAGCAGCTCCATTGAAAGTCCAGGTGTTAAGCTCTTTGTGTGGCATGTAAAGTCCTCCCGGCCCAGGCATTGTGCTCCACAATTATGAAGGCATCTCCTCCACTCGCTGCTGGCATTAAGGCGGCGGAAGTGCTGAGGGGGGAGAGAGGTATAGCTTTCCGTCTTTTTCTGATGATGCCGATATTTCCATGGGAAGAAAGACGGATGTAACTCAATTTCGGACGAAGTGATGCATGCGCCAGAAAGCAATTATCCAATTATTCTGTCATCCGGCACCTCGCAGGATGGGAGCAGCGGGTGAGATAGATAAGAGTTCCCACTCTGAGTCGATACTTCAGAGGCCGTATGCTAACGGAGGATGGGAGCCAAAAACCTACTATGTTGATTCTGGAGCTCTTCAGAAACCTGGGCACACGCACTGGATGAGGCAAATACATATCCTGGTTCCTCATTTAGGTTACAGTTACAAAGGTAGACCAATTATCAGAAGGAATGGGATATTGTAACAAATGAGTTTTCAGCTCTGTTGAAGGTAGAAGAATCTTTACAGTAATATATCAAGTCATGAAGTGCATTTACAGGCACTACAAAAGTTTGGCTTTAGTCGGACTAAAGCAATAACTTTTTAAAATGCCACGTAAATGGTTTATACTGAATGATTCTTGCGATGTTGGGACTAAAGGTGCAGTCACATTAAGGAAAATTTGAGTGCAATTTCACAGATTAAAAAAAAGTCCCTTGACTCTTGTCAATAGTCTAGCGATGTATGAGCTCCTTTCAATCCAAGCAGCTTTCAATCCGTCTGACCAACTTGAACCATTTATGAAATAAATCGTGGTGATCGTACATATAACATTTTTAATTCTGTCATCATTTACTCACACTCTTGTCATTCCTGTATGACTTTCTGTCTTCTGTGGAACACAACAGTTGTTTCTTTTTTTGTGCGTACAATGAAAGTCAATGGGGTCCAACATTGATTTGGCCCCAACTTTCTTCAAAACATCTTTGTTCCGCAGAAAAAAAAAGTCATAGGTTTGGAACGAAATGATGACAGAATTAAAAAAATTTGGTGAACTATCTCTTTAAGATAAAAGTCTATGGGACTTTTAACCGGTTTTATCGTCCATGTCAGCTTGGCATCATTCATGTCTAGGGCCAATGGTAAGGTGCGAGTTATGTAATGTTAGTAAATAACTAATAAGAAGGCGGAGAGAGAACTGAACATTTGTACAAACATCGGCTCTCCATTTCTTCCAACAGCTCTTCACAAGGTACATTAACTTCGAACAATAACGAAGCGAACAATAAAGTTTTAACGACCACAGCCAACACTGTCTCGAATGCTTGACACCTGTCCTTAATGAATTAGTTTGAGACAAATGTGACAAATTGCCATACGGACCTCCGTTTGAAATCTGTACATTTGCATCATATAGTGTTTCAAATGGATGAGTGATCGTGTGTGCGTGTGCTTGAGGAGGCATCTCACCCGTGTCCCTCGGGAACAGGAGTCGAGCCCTGCAGTCATAACCATTGCCTCCCTGTGGCCAGAGAGGCATCTGTTGAGTAATCTCTCTGAAAGGCGATCTACTTCGCCTGCCGTTCACTTAATGGGATTGTTTCTATAACACCTCAAAGACGTGCACCATCTTGAGATTATAAAGAGGGGTTTGGGGGAGAGGGGAGCAGCACAAACACAGATCTGTGAGGAGACCACGGCTGGAGCTAAGCTCATAATGTGCAAGTGAACCCGAAGTACGGTAAACCATTATGGCAATAGTCAATCGCTTCAATAGTCTGAGACTTGAACATAATTTAATTAAAGAATATATTTTAAGAAAAAGTCATGTCATAACACCACAGCTCTGGTTTTACAGAAAAAAGTTTTTTGATTTCATATTTTGATTTTCTAAATGATTTGGGTCTTTCCTTGAAGGGATATTCACCCCAAACATTGAAATTCTATCATTAATCATTCACCCTCATGTCGTTCCAAACCCGTAAGATTTTCATTCATCTTTGAAACATAAATGAAGATCTTTTTGATGAAATCTGAGACATTTTGGTTCCTCCATTGACAGCTACGTAACTGCCACTTTGACGCTTCAAAAAGTTCATAAAGAGATCATAAAACTAATACATATGAATTAAGCGGTTTAGTCCAAAAAATTTCTGAAGAGACATGATTGCTTTATATGATGAACAGATTGAATTTAGGCTTTTATTCACATATAAACATTGATCAACTCATTCATCAGTTGTGGTAAACGGAAGCTCAAGCAAGTTAACTTGACATGTAAGAACCAATGAGGTTCATTCTCTTGTAACGCAGCACGTTTGAGCTTCAGCAAGAACCAATGAGGTTCATTCTCGTGTTACGCAGCACGTTTGAGCTTCAGCAAGAACCAATGAGGTTCATTCTCGTGTTACGCAGCACGTTTAAGCTTTTGCAAGAACCATTGAGGTTCATTCTCGTGTTACGCAGCACATTTGAGCTTCAGCAAGAACCAATGAGGTTCATTCTCGTGTTACGCAGCACGTTTGAGCTTCAGCAAGAACCAATGAGGTTCATTCTCGTGTTACGCAGCACGTTTGAGCTTCAGCAAGAACCAATGAGGTTCATTCTCGTGTTACGCAGCACGTTTGAGCTTCAGCAAGAACCAATGAGGTTCATTCTCGTGTTACGCAGCACGTTTAAGCTTTTGCAAGAACCATTGAGGTTCATTCTCGTGTTACGCAGCACATTTGAGCTTCAGCAAGAACCAATGAGGTTCATTCTTGCGTTACGCAGCACGTTTGAGCTTCAGCAAGAACCAATGAGGTTCATTCTTGTGTTACGCAGCACGTTTGAGCTTCAGCAAGAACCAATGAGGTTCATTCTTGTGTTACGCAGCACGTTTGAGCTTCAGCAAGAACCATTGAGGTTCATTCTCGTGTTACGCAGCACGTTTGAGCTTCAGCAAGAACCAATGAGGTTCATTCTCGTGTTACGCAGCACATTTGAGCTTCAGCAAGAACCAATGAGGTTCATTCTTGTGTTACGCAGCACGTTTGAGCTTCAGCAAGAACCATTGAGGTTCATTCTCGTGTTACGCAGCACGTTTGAGCTTCAGCAAGAACCAATGAGGTTCAATCTCGTGTTACGCAGCACATTTGAGCTTTAGCAAGAACCAATGAGGTTCATTCTCGTGTTACGCAGCACGTTTGAGCTTCAGCAAGAACCAATGAGGTTCAATCTCGTGTTACGCAGCATGTTTAAGCTTTTGCAAGAACCAATGAGGTTCATTCTCGTGTTACGCAGCACGTTTGAGCTTTTGCAAGAACCAATGAGGTTCATTCTCGTGTTACGCAGCACGTTTGAGCTTCAGCAAGAACCAATGAGGTTCATTCTCGTGTTACGCAGCATGTTTAAGCTTTTGCAAGAACCAATGAGGTTCATTCTCGTGTTACGCAGCACGTTTGAGCTTCAGCAAGAACCAATGAGGTTCATTCTCATGTTACGCAGTACGTTTGAGCTTCAGCAAGAACCAATGAGGTTCAATCTCGTGTTACGCAGCACGTTTGAGCTTTTGCAAGAACCAATGAGGTTCATTCTCGTGTTACGCAGCACGTTTGAGCTTTTGCAAGAACCAATGAGGTTCATTCTCGTGTTACGCAGCACGTTTGAGCTTCAGCAAGAACCAATGAGGTTCATTCTCATGTTACGCAGCACGTTTGAGCTTTTGCAAGAACCAATGAGGTTCATTCTCGTGTTACGCAGCACGTTTGAGCATTAGCAAGAACCAATGAGGTTCATTCTCGTGTTACGCAGCATGTTTAAGCTTTTGCAAGAACCAATGAGGTTCATTCTCGTGTTACGCAGCACGTTTGAGCTTCAGCAAGAACCAATGAGGTTCATTCTCATGTTACGCAGTACGTTTGAGCTTCAGCAAGAACCAATGAGGTTCAATCTCGTGTTACGCAGCACGTTTTAGCTTTAGCAAGAACTAATGAGGTTCATTCCCGTGTTGCGCAGCACGTTTGAGCATTAGCAAGAACCAATGAGGTTCATTCTCGTGTTACGCAGCACGTTTGAGCTTCAGCAAGAACCAATGAGGTTCATTCTCGTGTTACGCAGCACGTTTGAGCTTTTGCAAGAACCAATGAGGTTCATTCTCATGTTACGCAGCACGTTTGAGCATTAGCAAGAACCAATGAGGTTCAATCTCGTGTTACGCAGCACGTTTAAGCTTTTGCAAGAACCATTGAGGTTCATTCTCGTGTTACGCAGCACGCTTGAGCATTAGCAAGAACCATTGAGGTTCATTCTCGTGTTACGCAGCACATTTGAGCATTAGCAAGAACCAATGAGGTTCATACTTTGTGTTACGCAGCACGTTTGAGCTTCAGCAAGAACCAATGAGGTTCATTCTCGTGTTACGCAGCACGTTTGAGCTTCAGCAAGAACCAATAAGGTTTATTCTCGTGTTACGCAGCACGTTTGAGCTTCCGCAAGATGTTTGTTCTTGTGCGTTAATCAGGTTTGGATGAGCTTCGGTTTATGTTCGCTGATCAATGTTTATATGTGAATAAAAGCCTAAATTCAATCTGTTCATCATATAAATCTACTGAGTCACTTCAGAAAATTCTAATTCAAAAGTGGTAGTTGCATAGCTATCTATGGAGAGTACAGAAAGCTCTTAGATTTCCATCAAAAAAAAATTGTGCATAAAAAACTACATAAAATATGTATGCTCTAGAAAAAGGACAATGTGGCATATGACGACCTATCAAATTCAATGGACAGGTGATGGACTGGTGTCCACTTGCACAATGCACATGGTGACAATAGGAGACTTGAGAGATATAAAAAAGTGACAGAAACCAGCCTGTGGGCTAGAACACCCGAAAAAACCACAGTGCTTTCTGTGGGGCGTAATGAGAGACAACTCCAAACATCACACCTCCACCGATGCTCAGGGGCCATGATGAAGCGCTCACTGTCACACTGATACATGTCCCATCCTCCACTCTTTTGTGTGACACAAAAGACCCGGCAAAAGATGTCTTTCCCCCAATGTGAAACAGACAGCTGTTTGTCATTCAGGTACAATGTAATTACAGGAGGTATAAGGTAACTAACCAACGACGTACACAAAAAAACTTGACTTGTACATCCCTTGCAGGATTACATTCTAACATTGGATGCATCATGTGACATGACGTCTTTGTTTTGAAAGGAGTTCCGAGGATGATAAAATAACTTTGTTGTGTTGATTATAACACTGAAGGAAAGAACTGATATATTTTGGGTTCTAATTTGATGTTTAGTGGTATAAATAAAACAACAACACTATTAATATTATTATTATTATTAATAGCATAATATATTAAATGTAATATTTATAATTAAGATAATAATTAATAGTTTTGCAATTTCATAAAATACTGGGGTGTCAAATTACATTTTTTAAATCAAATCACACATCAAATTTGGCTGAGAAATTACCCGCAAAAGATAAAGTCATTATTGTGTTAAATGAGAAAATCATTAAATAGACATTACAAAAAATATCTTTAAATATAAAAATAAATATTTGATTTAATTCAACAGAATTTATTACACACACTTTAGACTACAACAGCCATGTTTTTATTTTTGCCCTGATATCTTGAATTTTAGGGGCATTCGACCTGCATTTTATAGGGTCCACATGCAGTGAGTTGTTGCCCTGCTTCATGTTCTTCACCAATCTACACCAATCAACCGTATGAAATGTAAGATGAACTTCGTATGCCATTCGAAGGTGGGCGCCCCCCGGGGTGGGTGCGTTAATTATTATAATTATTTATTTTTCCATAATTAACTAATTATTAAAGTCCCCCTGTGGTGAAAATCAAGGTTTTAATGTTGTTATATGTCTATGTCTACTGGCAGTGAACCAAAGACAGTCTCAAATACGCGGTTTAAAAATCGCTGGTGTTTCTGACGTCACAAGCTACCTTTTAACCAATCAGGTCAACGCGTGATCGTCAACGAGTGGATCTCTGAGCTGGTGTGAGTGAGTGGAGGCGGGGCGAATTTGCATATTCATAGAACCACATACTAAATGAGACAGGGGTGTAGAGTTACATTCAAGGCACTTTAAGGCATGACGGAAAATGTTTCAAGGAAAAAAGGCTTAAATAAGTCATTTTGGTGATCAAAGATGAGTTTTAAGGGATAAAATGATTGACTACAGGGGGACTTTAAATTAACATCCCTAATATATATATTAAATACTGTTTATAATATTATTTTTATATTCAGTATGTTCAATATAATATATTTCTATTCAATACATATCTATATATAAAATATACAACACAAGTCTTGACTTAAATCCATGAGCACTTGTGTGCCAGCCACTAGACTAGGCAACGACTCTGAAAAACTGTGATATTTTAGCTTGAATAACTCAACGTTCAGCTGTGTTTCTTCTTGATCTGGCGTCAAAGGTTGAGGATAAATAAAATTCCTACGTGTCAAACACAACGGGCCTAGAGCGGCGATATATCACATTAAACCAGAACAGATGACAACCAATAAAGGATAATATAGAGTCCAAGAGGCAATCCAAGTATCCTGCAGCCACACTGATCCATTGCTGTTGATAATCGCTGTATTTTCAATTTAACTCCAGAGTCTTTCAAATAGCGAAATATGACTAAATACGAGGACAGACGGAGGCTCTGGACCCGCTTCCGCTGAAAAACTACGTTGTGACCTCTGCACGGTTCAGCCAACCATCTTAGTTTTAATTAAAAATCTTTCATAACGGCAAGAATTATGGAAGTGCCGACTGGAAAATAGTTGGCGGTTGTGTGAATGAAATACTGCACACCAAAATGAGCAGAGACATAAATAAGGAGCACCGGAGCGTCCATCGCAAGACTATCCAAACAAGTCCTGTGGCCAGGTTTCCTTAAAATGCAGCAACTGTGAATGAATTACCAAAATTGCACATTTTGACATATATTGCTGATAAACTTCTAGAGAAGAAAAAATAAGTAGCGTGTTCTTTTCCAACAAGAGCCAAGGACACGGTAATGAACTCTAGGACAAATTTACAGTTCAGACACCCTGAAGTTTCCAATTTTGCTAATTCCGCTGACTGTTACAGATCGCGGCGTATAAATCACAGGTAAACGGTTTCCTTTTGTACGTAAACCAAACGAACGCTGTTTAAAAACTAGTTCCATGTGAACAGTTAATTTTATTAAATACATCAAGCTCTACAATTCGGACAGACCTCATTAAGTCAGCCGCACCTGACGCGAGTCGCACGCTTGCGAGACGTGGTCGGTGGTTCGACCGTGTGTTTATCACACTGTCAGGCAGAGAAATAGGTGGCTACGGCCAAGGCTAATGATTTAGAGGCAGCACTGGGGGTTTAAATATTACTCGCTGAGAAAAAGGTTTGAATGAAGGAGGTCCAGGGGCCAAAGGTGCGACATATAGCACCAACAGTTGTCAGCCGTACAAAGAAGCCCAGTGTGAAAGCCAATCTCATATTGCGGTGAGAGATCCCGCATTTAACGAGCCGCGTTCAGGGGAGAGGCACTCAGTCAAGCCCAGAGACAAGGCAGGGTGATCTCACCCCGCGCCATATACACAAACACTATTAGTGTTGATTCGCTCTGAGCCTTTTATGGTCCCACAAACCAAGGAAAATATGGGAAAGTTGTAGTTGATCCTCTCAACCTTTACAGATATGATAAATGATGTGCAAAATCATAAAATGAAACGTCTTCCCTAAAAATGAAGTTGAATATGTGTGTGTGCTGTTTGTGTGTCTGTGAGAAACATAAGCAAGAGTGACATCATTCACATGAAGTAGATACATTTTCAAGTAATGTTTTAAACTGTTAATAAATATAATGAATAATAAATGTAATGATTCATATTTGTAAGCAAGATTAGAATTAAGTGGTATATTTTGTTTTTATTTAACAAATGTGTAATAATTGTTTGTATATTTTTGTATTTATAATTTACATTTTTATAAATAAAAAAAAAGACATTTTGGGGGAAGAATTGTAATAATGACAAATAAACCAATTCAATACAGAATTACTGTTATTAGTGCTGTCAATCGATTAAAATAAATAATTAAATCGCAGATTTTTTTCTGTAATTAATTGTGATTAATCGCATCTAACATTAAAGTTTTTAAGATATTTTCTATATTGTAATAATTTCACATAATAGTATAATATATATATATATATATATATATATATATATATTAGGGGTGTGCAAAGCAGCCGGTATTTGTATCTGTATTTGTATTTGTTGAGGGGGGAAAAGTATTTGTATTTGTATTTGTATTTGTATTTGTATTTGTATTCGAGTAAAATTCAAAATAGGTGTAAAAATCATTTTTTTTTTTGCGTTACACTTCTAATTTACGTTATAGTGTAAGTATTCTTAAATTATATCCATTATAATAATTATGGATATGCAATATTGGTTGATGTTTTTCCATAAATCCAGCAATGAACATGTAACAAGGAACGTCATTGAAAAGAAAATAACATAACAGTAATTACCTATGTTAACGTTACTCTGTCAACAGCCTATTGTCTAAATTACAGAGCTAACAGAGCTACTAGTGTTGTCACGGTACCAAAATTTCAGTATTCGGTACCAATACCAGTGAAAATCCACGGTTCTCGGTACCAATTTCGGTACCAAAGCTTAATTTAGATTAAATTTACATGTATTAAAGTGTATATCACGGTTACAAAGATGGAAACTGTAGTATTAAAAACACTTTACAATAAGATTCAATTTGTTAGATAACATTAGATAAAATGACCTAACAATAAACAATAGTTATATACTGTCGCAATTATTCTCCTTGGGGTTAATTTAAAAATACATTTTTAAAATCAAAAGTTAACATTATTTCTGTTAACATTGTTTAATGCACAATGAATGAAGTGAACAAACATGACCAATCAAGTGTTTGTATTAAATAACATTCACAAACATTAATTAATGTTGTAAAAATATATTGTTCACTCAATGTGTTGATGTTAGATGCGCATTAAGTAATGTTAATGAATGGTATCTTATTGTAGTGTTACCAAATACAGGAGATAAAACTTGTTTTATTTGACTTGACTGTACTTTTATTTAATCCAAAACTGCATTCATATTTAATTTTAAAAGGGCTTTTTAAACCTGCTAAGAGTTATCCAGCCAAGAATAAGCCTAGAACAGCTTTTCTGATGGACTGATATTAATGACATGATGACGGCTTTTTATTTCATTTCTCATCTCCATAAATATATCTAGGGCTAGAAATCAATTAATTCTTTGCTGATACTTCCTCGTCATCATGGAGAGCGCAGTTCGCACCGCGTCTATCGTTGCTATGCAACCAACATAGGCGCCTGGAAAAACAAGCGCGCCACTTGCTTTCTATTATAAGCGCGCTTGCCGCGCGCCTACATTTGAAATCTGCACGCGCAAAAAACGCGCTATGTGAACGACCCCTTATGGCAACGTGACATTAGCCTAATCCAAAATATTTCCGTGTCATTTCCTCCTTTCTTATCAACAAGTGGATTTTTGATATAAAGTTTTTCTTGTTCCCGAATACAAATATTTTTTTTAAGTATTTGTTCGAAATAAGTATTCGTAAAAAACACATTATTTGTGCCTTTCCGAATACCGTATTCGGGTTCGGCTCCACCCCTAATATATATATATATATATATTTATTTATTTATTTATATATATATATATAAAAAATAGTAAAAAAAAAAAAAAATCCTCAATTTGGCATTTTATAATAATATTTGTATAATTTGATTACATTTATATTTAATAAAATGTAATCAAATCATACAAACTCTCTGCAGTTTCACTATGAACTCCTATGGGTTAAACCCTGGCTTCTTAAGTGTTTTTAGTGGGGTAAACTCACCACCTCCTCGTCCGACAGCTCCCGCCCTTGAATGCTGCTGCTGTCCCGCACTGCCTGCTGGTGCCCCTTACCCTTAATGTGACTGAACAGGTGGACCTCAGAGGAGATCTGCAACACAAACGCACAGGCCGGAGATCACAAGAGGCAATACGCCAAAAATAAAGGCATGGGCCTGAAACATACCAATCTACCACACAATACATTTCGGCATTATTCATGGACTGACAGTTCTCAGGTGTCAAGACATATGTTCCAACCCTTTAAAGCTAAATATGATCCCTTGATCCTGACAGACATCTGCAGAGCTGACAGACACATCTCATAAGAACTAAAAAATCTGAAAACACTGACGAATAACTAATAACTAAAGAGCTTTGACACCTTCTTTTCGAATGTATCAGCGCCCCAAGCACTGTTTTTACCAGCTCGAATATCACCTCTTGAGTTTGTAGAGCAGCTCACCTGTCCTGAAAACTCAAGAGGTCATGTGAAAAGCATAGAAGACTCCTACTCCATTGAATGTCTCTATTATTCATGTAATGGTTCTGTTCGCCGTGAGAAACCGAGGTGGTTAAGCTAAGTGCTAAACGATCTGAGCTGGTAAGCAAAAGGTTGACAGTTCAAACCCGATCTTGAACTACCACCATCAAAACATCTCTTTTTTTGGTGTTCCACACAAGAAATAAATAGGGTTTGAACTACATGCGGTGGAGTAAATGACAAAATTTTCATTATTGAGTGAATAACGGAAAAGGTTGCAAACCCCAGAAAAGGTGATCACTTTTGTGCATTTGAGCGACAGTTAAAGGAACAGTTCACCAAAATACATTTCACTGACTTTCATATTGTGGAACAAAACAGACGATATTTTGAAGAATGTTTTGGTTTTTTCCATATTATGAACCCATTATAGACTAATGTAACCCAAAAATGACAAAGGTCGTTTGAAATTGATCTACACAAGCTGAATGGAAAGTTTTTTTTTTTTTTTAAACCTTTTTTGTATTCTGTAGAAGATAAACATCGTACAGGTTTGCAATGATACGAGATTGAGTAAATGATCCGATAATCTAAAAGGTTGTGGGTTCAAACCTCAAAAAAGAAACTATCATTATTGTGCCCATGATTAAAACAATTAAAGGAATAGTTCAAAAATCATTTACTCGCCTTCATATTGTTCAAACAGATTTACAACTTCCTTCTGTGGAACAATAAGGAATTTAGTTTTAGATGGTTTTGTCCTTATTATGCAAGTCAATGGGGTCCGAAACTTTCAAATGGCAAAAAGAACATAAAAGTAGATTGAAATTAATCTACACAAGCTGAATGGGAAGATTTTTCAACTTTTTTTGTATTCCGCTGAAGATAAACATCATACAGGTTTGCAATGGTATGAGGTTGAGCAGACAATTTTATTTTGAGGTGAACTTTTCCAATAACGTAAAAGGTTGTGGGTTCATACCTATCAAAAAGAAACTATCACTATTGTGCACATGATTAAAACAATTAAAGGAATAGTTTACTCTAATAATTTACTCGCCTTCATATTGTTCAAACACATTTACAACTTCCTTCTGTGGAACAAAAAAGAATATATTTTTTTAGATGGTTTTGCCCATATTATTATAGTCAATGGGGTCCAAAACTTTCAAACTGCAAAAAGTACATAAAGGTAAGGAGAAATTAATCTATATGAACTGAATGGTAAAATTTCTTTGGTAAAAAAATCTTTTTTTGTGTTCCATACAGAAAGAAATTCACACAGGCAGGAAACCAACATGACGGTGAGTAAATGATGGCCTTTTCCTTTAACCTTACTTTAAGGGGACTGAACCTGAAAAGTGGCTTTGCATTAAAGTGACCTAAATGAAAAATTCGCAGCAGAATTAAACTTAAAAGTAGGAAAGTTTTTCCTATGGCAGGTGAGGACAACAGTATCTGGATGCTTGTGTTGTTTGTCTCCTTTGAGTACTGGAGTTGAGCCCACACAGGACAGTCTGTGTATAATGTCATTAGCTAGAGTGCTTCCTGCTGACCTAAAGATGATCTCTGGTGTCAGAGCCTGGCCAAGGTCATCTGACATTTTTAACAAGATTTCATTCTCCCCAGCGCTTAATCTGATGTCAGTTTGAAGCTCCAAGGTGTCTGGCCCCAGCTGCAGTAAAAGCTGGGCACGTCAGAGATAAATGCGGCCACTCAAAGATTTGTTGCCTGTCGCTTGAAAAGCATAATCACGCCCAGCTATTAATCTCCGCCTAGAGTTCATGTTTAATGAATGCAGTTAAATTCTCATTTACATGCATTCTCTATGAAAATCCTCTGAATCACCTTGTAGTCTGTGGTTTTATGTACTCTGCCTAGCAAAGCAGCAAAGACAGACTGTCCATCGTTGTCTGGAGCGTCCCAAATGTTCCTGGGACAGTATTCCTAGTCTCCCCCACTTCAACGGTCTTAAACGTCTTAATACCAATCAAAGTGATCAGAGAGAAACTCATAATGCAGTACCTACCACAACGTTACAGAGTGAGCACTGCTTCTTCCGCTCATAAGGGGTGAGTTTGGGAGCGTAGTCCGTGTTGGCGTGTCTTCCGCTGCTCAGCTCGGCGGCCTTCTCTTTCCTCTGCTCGATCTGCTCCATGTGTCTCCGGCTGCTCTCATCATGCTGAAAACACGTTCCACATGCTAGCAGTATTGTACGAGGTTTTCGGAAAAGGGGATAAATGGTGTCAGAAATGGGATTATGATCAATTACCTTCATCTGGATTTTCTTCTGTAGTTCCTCCATGGCCTCCTGCTGAGCAGCACTGAGAGCAGCCAAACGCTCCTCACGGTCCCTGCAGTGTGTATATTAAATAAGACCCTATTATGCAATTTTCTTTATTGTGCAATGTTGCGGTTTAAGCATGAAAAACGTCTGCAAAGTTACAAAGTCACCCCAAAGGGAGATCTCTATATCAGTGCGCACTGTTCCTGAACTCCCTGAAACACATTGATTGTACTCTTGAGTTTTCATCCAGGACCAAACATGTCACAATATTCCTCTTTTAAAAAACTCCCACCCAAGGCACATGCAAAATAAAGGGGCAAGGCCCGGTGAGTTGTGTTAGGTGTGTGTTGAAACTCGCTGTTATGATACGGGCCGTGATATTTCCAAAACACGCTCAAAGTGGTTGACCAATCACAACACACTGATCCAGCCGACCAATCAGAGCATACACGCTTTTTCAGAAGGAGGGGCTTCACAGAGACAGGAACTAAACAGAGCGTTACTGACAGACTGGGAAGAGAGGAGCTGCAACAATGTAAAATTTGGGGAAAATAATGTGTTTTTTTGAACATTTAAGTATGAAAACCTATTCTAGTAGACCCTAAATACAAAATCAAAAAAGAAAAATTTAAAACTCTTTAAAAAGCTAAAGAAAACAAAACATTCAAAAAGACATGACATCAAACCCATATAGATCTCAAAGCATTCAATTTATACAGGGTTTGTGTGACCTTCAAACTTAAAATTATTATAATTAATAAAATTGTTTATGTATTATTTAGTTACAATTTCCTCTTATAGTTTATATCGTGATTATAATGCAAGAACCAACATACACTAACGTTCAAAAGTAAGGGCACGATTTTTTAAATATTTTTTAAAGATGTCACTAAAGATGTCACAGCTGCATTTATTTGAAAACAAACAATACAGTAAACAGTTCTATTATTTATATTTACAATTTTAAAATGTAATTTATTCTTTTCATCAAAGCTGTATTTTCAGCATCCAGTCTTCAGTGTCACATGATCCTTCAGAAATCATTCTAACATTCTGATTTGATACTCAAGAAATATTTATTATTATTAAAAGGGCTTAATATTTTTGTGTAAACTAAGAGACATTTTTAAGGATTCTTTGATGAATAGAAAGTTTTAAAAAACAGCATTTGTTTGATCTTTTGTAAAAAATGAATTTACTGTCACTTTTAATAAGTTGAATGTGCCTTTGCTGAATAGAATTATTAATCTGAACTGTAGTGTATATTTTGGTTAAGAGTTACACATTAAAACATTCCCTAAACCAGGCAGTTCCTCAAAGCCTATTCCTCTGGGTCTTTAGCATTGGCCTTGTGTCTTGCTGAATCAGTATTTTGGTGTGTTTGGCAGGACACGATGCGGACCTGGCTCTCTCTCGTGCTGCGTCTTCCCTCGCCCTCTCTTTCTCCTGCCTCTGCTGCTCGATCCTAGCCTCTTGTTCCCGTCTCTTCATCCGAAGCTCCTCCACACGTGCCTGTCGCTCCGCCTCCAAGACCCGTTTACGCTCCTGAAAAAGAGCACACAGTTACACATTTAAAGCTCGAAACAAATAAGGGGAACACCGAGACTAGTTAAATACCTGAACGGCTTCATCCCTGGCTTGTTTTTCTTCCTGCCTCCGCTGGCGTTCCTCCTGCAGCTCATTGAGCCGTTGTTCGTATTCGTTTAGTTTAGCCAGGACATCGTGCCTCTTGTTCTGGGCTTCCAGAGTGTTGATGAACGCGATCTCATTCACCTACACAAATCACCAACATAAAACAAAATATGCTTAGCACAGAGATTTCCTATTGAACTACATTTAACCTCTGGAGCTCTTCGGTCATTTTTGACCGAAAAATTTTACTTTTTTTTTTTTTTTCATCGGAATGGTACAAAACTTGGTAAAGGTTTTGGCACTTGCTATGTGAACAAAAAATAAATAAATCATGAACAGGTTAAAAAAAAAAAGTCACACTTGTGCTCCTCGCGGTCAAAAATGACGGCATTGGAAATGAATGGGAGACGAATTTCATCTAGTAAAAATGTTTGGTACCGCGGCCAAACAAAATCTTACTGAAAGCTAATTTTTTGAGATATCAGACTCAAATTTTGAACACAACTTGTTTAGATGTATGGCTTTGATTTTCTCTTTGAGTAAAACATGTTTTTAAAAATATATATTTCATATAAAAATTGAAAATAGGTTTGTTTGTATTTTACACATTTTTCATAACAATAAACATAAAATTCTGTAACTTTTTTTAAGTTTTAACTTTTTTCACTTCAGCAATAATCTGCCAAGTTTCGTCTTTGAAAAGAGATCAAACTTAAGTCTGTGCTCTAAAGCATTCAAGATTTATGACAGTTTAAGTTAGAAATTTAATTTTCAGGTCTATGCTAAAAAGGTTAATAAATGGATTATAAATATAGTGTAAATATAATTTACTACCATAAAATCCCCTAAAAGTACAACAAAATTAAATAAAAAACATTATCGAACTAAAATATAGTAAATTAATTTAATATACAGTACCAGTCAAAAGTTTGGAAACATTACTATTTTTAATGTTTTTGAAATAAGTCTCTTATGCTCATCGAGCCTGCAGTTAAAAAAAAAATAAAAATAAAAAAAACAGTAATATTATGAAATATTATTACAATTTAAAATAATGGTTCTCTTTTTTAATATATTTTAAAACGTAATTTATTTTTGTGATGCAAAGCTGAATTTTCATCAGCAAGTACTCCAGTCTTTGGTGTCTTATGATCCTTCAGAAATCATTCTAATATGATGATTTGATACTCAGTTATTATCAATGATGGAAACAGTTGTGCTGTTTAATATATTTTTTTGGAATACTTTTTTCAGGATTCATTGAGGAGTAAAACGTTAACAGCATTTATTCATAAAAACAGCATTTATTCAAAATAAAAACATTTCTAACAATATAAATCGTTACCATCACCTTTTATCAATTTAACGCATCCTTGTTGAATTAAAGTACTAATTTCTTTAAAAAAAAATAGTTATTGTTCCCAAACTTTTGAACGGTAGTGTATATTGTTACAAAAGATTTCTATTCTAAATAAATACAGTTCTTTTTAACTTTTTATTCATCAAATAATCCTGAAAAAAGTATCTCAGGTTATAAAAAAAATATTAAGCAGCACAACTGTTTCCAACATTGATCATAAATCAGCATATTAGAATGATTTCTGAAGGATCATAAGACACCAAAGACTGGAGTACTTGCTGATGAAAATTCAGCTTTGCATCACAAAAATAAATTACATTTTAAAGTATATTAAAAAAGAGAACCATTATTTTAAATTGTAATAATATTTCATAATATTACTGTTTTTTTTTTTTTTTTAACTGCAGGCTTGATGAGCATAAGAGACTTCTTTCAAAAACATTAAAAATAGTAATGTTTCCAAACTTTTGACTGGTACTGTATATTCGGTAATTTTTGACTGACACAGGAAGAGCACCAGAGGGTTAAACATTTTCTGAAGAAAATCTCCAAGTTTGTGCAATCGGAATAGTGATATCACTACGGTTTGATCAGTTTTAGCCTCTTAGGAACTTCTGACCTTCGCCTCTTCTTCCTGTGCTTTCTTCACGATGGCCTGCAGTTGAAGCTCTCGTTTGAATTCAGCATGAAGCAGTTTCTCCTCCATCATCTTTCTCCTCTGATCCAACAGCTCCTCTTTCCACTTCCTCACCTCCTTCTCCTGAGACACGAAAAGATCAAATCCCGCCAAAGTGATGTAGAAGTCAAACTTGTCAGGAGTGTGAATGACACATGTTAGTGGTCCACTTCAAGTGCAGATATATAAACATGCGATATTGTCTTAGATCTCACTCCTCATACAAGAATGGAGCAGAACAAAAACAAACATTCTTACCAACATCAGTTTTATGAGTCTGACCAAGAGTGAATCACCCTGAACGACTAAAATGGCTGTTAAGTGATTCTTTCAACATCTATGCGAATATGATTTCCCCCTGTGGCCGAGGCAGGCTAGCAGAGGCTAAATGAGCTGTGTCTACAGGTGTTAAAGGGAAAAACATACTCTTTCCATGAGTTTCTGCAGCTTGTGGGTCTTCTCCTCTCTCAGTTTGGCTCGGAGCTGCTGGGCTTTAAGTTGCTTCTCCTCATGCTTCTTCTTCGACTCCGCAATGGTTCTGACAACAAACAGACAAACCCATTTTGATGTTGCCAATCCATTTTCACATGATATTCAGATTAATTAACCACGACTAAAATTACAAATATCCATTTACTAAACAATGCCCTCAAATGAATATAAATAAATTATGCTTTCAAAGACATTACACTAGATGGCAGATGAAAGCATTACAATTGACATTACAAAAAGGTGATAAAAGATTTAAATTGAATGCCTGGTGTGTAAATGGGCATGATCGATTTTTTAAATATAATCGACTAAATTGACTAATTTAATTGAGAGCCATAAGAATAACATGTTTACATTTGTGATTGAACACAATGCTATCAGCATCACTAAATATTGCAAAGTGTAGGATCACAATTGAATAGAAACCCGTTTCAGACACAAAAAAGTGAAAAATTCTCAAAATTCTGACTTTATTTGTAGCAAGTTTTGAGTTTACAAATCAGATTTTTTCCCCTTTGCGATTGTGAATTCATGTTCCAGTTCTGAATTTTTTCTTAGAATTGCGTGTTTAGATCTCGTAATTCTGCGAATAAAAAAAAAAGGTAAAAACTGTGAGATGTAAACTCACAATTTACAATTGTATGGAAGGATTGTACAATTTTGAATTTGAGTTCAAATCTAACAATTCTGGGGTTTTTTTGTTTGTTTTTTTCATGTGAATTTGTTGCAATTCTGGTTTCTTGTTTTTTTTGTTGTTTTTTTCACAGTTTATTGCTGTTTTTGTTTTGCAACTATTGGCACCTAATAGAATTGCAGTCTTTTTGTTTGAGTTAACATAACAACACTGTGACAAAGGTGTGAGTTTGGGAACAGAACTACCTGTTTTCCTGAACAACAGAAGATGGAATGAGCATTTGAAAATTGTTTTAAACACAATTTCTGCAATTCTGTCTAGTGATGGAAATTGCATATGTCACTTAAAGCTGCAGTCTGTAACTTTTGGCGCTCTAGCGGTTAATAAACAGAACTGCATGCGTCTCGCGGAAGAACATTGTAGCCGGAGCTACTTCTCTCCGTTTATGTCTATGACGAGTCACGAAGGTACTGGGCTACTCCGCAGCGGTACGACCCGTACCAGTCTAAAATAGTCCCAATATAAACACTTACTATAGGTGTACCGTAGTGATTCAGGATAAGACAAAAACACGGTTTGGAAAATGGATTCATGATGTACTCTTATTATATACATTTTTTACATTTAAACAAAAAAAAAAGTTTTTTTAAAACTTTACATTTACATTACTAACATTTTTGTCATGTACTTTGGAATCAGTAAATGACTGCAATTTGTAATTGTAATCTACCAAGCATTGATCTAATGAGAGTTAGATGAAGCTGCAAAATTACTTATAGTCAAGTCAACATCAAAAAAAGTATTAGCAGATTGCAGTTGCAAATTTACTTGTAGTTCTTGTTCGTGTACCATCTAAATAAAGTGTTACCTTATTCTGTAACAAATGAGACTGTGTGACTTTGTTACCGTTTGCGTGAAGGAGAGGACAGCTTCTCATGCATGTGAATGCCATGGCCCGGTGGGCGGGCTGGCTCCTCCTCCACTATGTCGCCCCAGGAGGTGCTCTGACGCCAGGGCTCTCGAGCTGTCAGAAAAAGCAAAGTGATGTAATAACACATTTACAAGAAGTGTTAGACCGATATATCATACCTGTCATTTTGAGGTTATCAGCATCCAGTTTCGCAAGAAAAGCAGTTTATGTAATTTGATTAAATTACATGATGTCCAGAGGAAAAATGCTTGTCAACAGTAAAAAAGTTTTTAAAAAAGATGACAGAAGTAGTAATTCAATTGTTATTATATGTCAAAAGTAATAAAGACGTTTTTCAGAAGTAACAACAAAATGTACCATATTACTTTTCCAACACTGTTGTGTCAAGTTAACTACTTTTGAGAAAATATTGTGGAAAATAAAACCAGTGCCCAGTTCATTTTCTTGCTTTAAACAAAACTTATAGACTTACTGTACAACTTAGCAATGCAGATGCTAATTACATACTTACCGTCATAATCAGCTAGCATCTCGCTCCAGTCTAAGTTCAAGCCACAACTTCCACTCCCGATACTTGCCTTTAAGAGAGCAAAATAACAAAAAAATGATACTAAATCCAGAAAACATTAAACAAGCTAAGAAGATGTATATATCATTGTAATTACATTACTACTAGGGTTGTTGACTTACAGAGAAGTCGCTTTCATTGTCCGTCTCCAGTTCATTGTTCTCCGCTTGGATCTCCCGTGTCAGCTGTTCCTCCTCAGCGATGGCACTCGCAATTGCCTCTTCGTTAGCTTTTTCCAGGCGGTCGGCCAGCTCTTCCTTCTTAGCCAAAACTTCAGCCATGGATTGAGGCTGACAACAGGCACAACAAACTCGCACTGAGCCATTGAAGTCACCACCCCAAACAGAGGCACGAAACGTGCAGTACAGCGCCAAGTTAGCCACATCAGGCTTTTGAGGACATGCCCAGGCAACTTCAATTAAGACACGGTGCAATCAATTTAAAACTTTCTCTGAAATTAGGCTAGACTTGAATTTCTGTATTTCAAACATTTAATGCAATCAAATTTTAAATGTTTGGTGGAAGCCTGCATACCACAAAACTTTACAAAATGCAAAAGATGTTTTAAGAAACTAAACAGAGACCAAATGAAATGATAATACAGTCAGGCACACGCCATAAACACAATCAATCGCAAAAACCACACAAGGGGAAGCATAACGAAATCATGCAGCATACAGCCACAATAAAGATGAGGAGATGGGATAGTATTCTTATTCGGTATATATAAAGGCAAACTATGCAGTTTCCATTTTTCTCAAACAGCGACCTCTAGAGTCGCTGTGGAGTACTTGTATTTAACGTTACTGTCGTAAATACCACTCACGCAGAGCCGTCTCTGCATTCTTCTGACTGCGCTTTCTTCGTTTTCTCCGTTGACTCTGCCATGATTCACATCTGAAATGCGTGCTAGTGTCTTCCATAGAGGCTGCTTCATATGTTGTTGATGTATCCGCTTTGGGATGATTCGCCCTACTACGAGTTTGTTTACCATCGAAATGATTTCGAAGCTGTTCTATTAAGGTACAAATCTTGCACAGTGTGCCTTTAAGCAATAAGGTATGAGAGGCCATGTTGTAATGTTACTATAGTCACAGCTTAAAGACGTTTTTAGCGATTCACTGCACTCTCCACATATGTAGTTCACTTGACAAAATGTGTTAATTTGGAATGATTTGTAAACACTTGTGTCACACAGATCAAGGGTTTTAAGTAAGATGACATTAGGGATGCTCCGATATGAATATTTTGGCCGATACCGATAACCGATATATTGGCCGATAAATCAAAATCCAAATTTTTGTATTACATAAATTTTATTTTTGAGAGCCTGATTACAAAAACAAAAGTCTAACCATTAAAAGCTATGTCCCAAGCACACAATTATAATGTTCTCTTTAAAATTTTATATAGCTTATATAACAGACTTGCACTGCACATGTCCACTTAACTGTTTTTTTTTTTTTTTGTGTGATTCCAATCATATTTCAAGCAATTCAAAACCATCATTGTGAACAGTGCACATCTTAAGTGTCTCAGCTGAAGGAAATATCCATAATCTATTAGCTTTAATATATCAGACGAATTTTATTAACGGGCCAATAACGATAACATTAAAAACAAACGTATATTGGTTGATACCGATATGGTGGCCGATATATCGTGCATCCCTAGATGACATAATGTAATTGTGTGTGTGTGGTGAGAAGAAGAAGAAGAAGAAGAAGAAGAAGAAGAAGAAGAAGAAGAAGAAGAAGAAGAAGAAGAAGAAGAAGAAGAAGAAGAAGAAGAAGAAGAAGAAGAAGAAGAAGAAGAAGAAGAAGAAGAAGAAGAAGAAGAAGAAGAAGAAGAAGAAGAAGAAGAAGAAGAAGAAGAAGAATTATATATTGGTTTCGATTTGGTCAATTTAAAGCAATGATTCTTAACCAGGGGGCCGCATCATGACTTGAAAGTATTTTAATTAATTAATTATTATTAATAATATATTAAAACTCTAATCTAAATTAAAATGCTAAAAAGACATAAAATTAAGATTTTTTTTGTTGTCAAAATGCTTATGAGAACCATTGTAAACAACATTTACAATACGTTCATGTTTTCTTAACTGTCACAATAATGGCATTGCAACGATCACATGCCTAGCACGTATTTTGTGTCACAAAAGAAGATATTTTGAAGAACACTGGGGTCTAAACAACATTGGACCCCATTGACTTTCATTGTGCGGACAAAAAAATTCTAAATATCTTCTTTTGTGTTCTACAAAATACAGTTTAAAACGACATGAAGGTTATGACTATTTTCATTTTTAGGTGAACTACTCCTTTAAGATGACCAAATACCCTGTAAAGCCCACA
The DNA here is from genome assembly GCF_963993115.1 of Abramis brama. Classification (NCBI taxonomy): domain Eukaryota; kingdom Metazoa; phylum Chordata; class Actinopteri; order Cypriniformes; family Leuciscidae; genus Abramis; species Abramis brama. The sequence continues at coordinate 16,853,284 of NC_139982.1, read as the reverse complement.
TTAGGTGGCTCTAGTGTTTTGGAACACAGTTACCTGTAGGCAGAGGAGTTTATGTTGATTTTAGGGTGGTAACAAAAGAGGGGTTTGTTGAGGGGCAATTTTTTGCAATACATTCCTTCCATGGGTGCACCTGTGAGTCTTCATGACTCGTGATGACTGGTAAATTGCCAAAATATTTTGGAAAAAGTATCCTACCCACTGCCATCAGAGGGCACAACACTTGACCCCCATTTTCAGAACCTGATGAGTGAACAGTATGCAGAGTGCCAATTTCAGAAGGACCGTGGGAGAAGATGGAGCCGCCCGGAGCTGCGCTGAGGTCAGTGTCAGACGTCATGCTAACAAGCATAATAAGAGGTGGATTTCTCTCAACAGTGCGCCTGCTGGTCTTAGATCTGGAGTCTAAACAGAGCAGGGCTTATCTGACCCACCCAGAGAGGTGGTGTCTGGACCTCGGAAGCAATGATTCCGGATTCCGACACGACTGAGATTGTGCTCCTGTCTGAGCATTTAAACCTCATCCATCTCCATTGTTTCAGACTGGGTTTTGTACAGAGGCCAACACCCGTTGAGAAATGGAAGCCGGTCGCTCAATAGAAAATGCTGTGGGTCTAGCCTTAATTAATCCCTTTGAGGTTTCTCTTAGAAAGGGTGAGACAGGAGATAAGCGGAACGCCACAACAGGAGTTGCCATATCATTTTTAGAGCCATCTCGTGTAAAAAAAACTAGGTGTCATTTGGCATACATCTGTGGGTCAAATAGCAAAATCAATCAATGGTCTTGAACTTGAAGAAAAGTTCAAGCAAAACTGCAGCTGGTTGGTTGCTGGACAGAATTGTGATTTTTGTACTTGGATTTCGATCTGGTATCTGTAAATTTAGATACCCCTTTTCCACAGACAATTTGGTTATTCCTCTTGAACTAAGAACTAATAATATATTGTAATTGGTCAGAGGAGAAAGGGGCCAAATCTCAACAGAGATCTGCAGATCCCCTAGCCATGCACCGCGTCAAGGAAAAGCACCATTTTGGTGGAAAAGGGGCCTGTTTGGTGGCATTTTTTATAAATGTAGCAAAATTTTGGGAGGTCAAGGCTCAAAGGGAGGTCAAGGTCAATGAGAGCCCACGGGTTCAAAATCAGTCAAGTCGTTTGAATAGTGCAGGGGACACTTGATAAGCCCAAAATAAAAACTTGAGCAACTGTGGCAACTCTCTGAAAACACTGGGCCCTCCTGTTCTTTACTCACAGTGGATACTTGCTCACCCCCGTCATCACGCACACACATATACGCCCTACTTGCTGAGAGAAAGGAGGAGGGAGGGGGTAACCCTGCCTAGCCTGGAGGTTTTTGGGATTGACTTTGTTTAGGCGGCAGTCCTGACCCTGGCCTGTGTCTCTCAGCACTCACAGTAGAAAGTTCTGTGGGGTCCAGCATGCTCTCCAGTGTCATCACTGCCAGGGGAATGTAGACCGCTGCCTCCGCTTTTGCCGATGGTGCCGCGACCTTCCACACCGACCCCTCCGTCCCCTTCTCTTCTTTGGCTTGCCCAGTACTCAGCTCCTCCAGTTGGGAAAGGGATACAGGAGGAGGGTCTGGGTCGGAAGCCAAGTCTGAGCACTGGGCCTGCGAAGGCAGAGAAGTAGGGGGTGGCACGGGGTCGGAAATGGGGGGTGGCGTTTCCTCAGAGGGGGCGCTGACACTCTGCCCTGGCTCTTCAATACTTTCTGCTGGGGGCTGCGCAATGTACACACAGATGAATACACAAATATGAACACATGCATGTCATGGCACTCCTTGCCGCATCTGTATGACAGACCATTTGGCAGATAAAACAAACACAACTAAAGAAACACAGCATGCTAAATAATTACACAACATCATGCATTTCACAACAAACATGTAGCATACCAAGAACCATACAATCAAATACCACAAGCATGCAAACGATTCATTTTGAGTAACTACAGTCTCAACTACATGCTATTTTAAAACCCTAGCGAGCTTGCCTAGAGGACGAATTTCAAGACAAGGCTTTTGATGTGAAGGCTGTTCCAAAAGTTAGGCAATTTAATTTTTCTGCTCACTATTAAATTTTGGCCACATTCTAAGACAGCATCCAATGTTTCCTCTTTGGAGAAGACAATCTAACAATGCATTGTGACAAGCTTAGTAAAAAAAAAAAAAAAAAAGCAAGATGGTGGATAAAAGATTAATTAAATCCTGAACAATGTGCTATTTTATGCCAATTAGAGTACTGTGGCGTTAGCATAGCAACATGCTAACGACAAACTCCACTGAAATCAATTATGGGTCAAGTCTCTTGTGCGCTTCGCATAAGGAGCACTACTTTTAAGGGTTTTTGCCTACATAGAGCGTTCCAAATCAGTTACTAATGATGTTCTTATTCAGTGAAGGTGCTGCCTTAGAAGGAATTAGATAACGTTGCAGCTCACTAGGTTTTGGGGCAGAGCTATTGGCTTCGGCATATTCCCCAAATGCAATCTAGGACACTGTATTGTCAATATTTAATAGACCTCATTATATCTGATAAACATGTACAAAATCGATGCTCGTACACTTGATACTGCTCTGTCTGGACAGTGTATCTATGAACACACTGTGACCAAACAAAAACATTCTGATGTTACAGAGCCTTCATATCTATCCCTGGGCCCTGAATAATTAATGAAGGGAGGCTGGTTGACGTCAGTACCTCAATGACGGAGGTCTTTTCCATCTCTTGGCTCTGCTCTTGGGGTATGGGTTGCTCTTGCTCCTTCATCTCCTGAGATTTTTCCTGGGGTGAGGGCTGGATGCGCTGGTTCTCCTTGTCGCTGTCGTCTTTGGGGCTTACATGGGCCAGAACTGGGCTTACCTTGGCCCTTGGCCTCATAGAACGCCCACGCTGCACGGTCTCCCAGCCCTCTGCATCTTTCTTTGCTAAGGATGAACGTACATGTATACATAAACACACAAATTATACAGAAATATTTGGTTTTGAAAAAAAAAAAAAAAGACTGTAAATAGAGAAGATTAGTTCACCTGGTTTTTCAACAGGGATGTTGACACTTTGGTTGGGGACAGGAAGGGACTGGGAAGACTTGACCCGATCGGCCCAGCTTGGTCCAGTGTGGGAGAAACGTGCCACAGCCAAAGTGGGAGGGGGACCCCTGTAAACATACACACAAACCATATAAAACCAGGGGTCTCAGATTCAAAAGACCTGGTGGACACTAGCCAAGTGTTGTTCTTCATCGCTAATGGCACAATTTAAGAAATACAAATGATTTTACATCAATGAATTTTAACTACAGATTAAAATAGTTCCACTTTCTATGGGTAGCCATCATGCCTGCAGCGTGCCACACACTCTGCATCATTGCATCGGGCATCCTCAAACATTGGGAACTAAAATGGAAACTTCAGACTGAGGGCCCTCCGTCTTGATCGATATCCATTTCCTGAGGCATCCAATTACAGTGTAATACAGACATGGATGCCCGTGCTTCAGCAGTCTTTAACCACACTTAGATCCACACCCCCCACAGTCTCAGGCGCAGGCCTGAGGAGAACCCAGCAAAAATTGCATTAAACAAAACGCTTAGGCCGTTGCGGATCGATTCCCCTTCTCCTCCCAGCCTCTGCCAGACGGGCGTAGTCTTTCCGGTCTCGTGGTGAGGCCAAGATATGCATCATATCTGCCATTGATTTCTCCATCTGAACATTCAGTGGCATTTTAATCAGATTATCAATTGTCATCCTTCACACCATTAGTTAAAAATGCAGGGAGCCTTATTTCTTGATCCTCTAGTAGGAGTTGAGAGTCACCACAGTTTGCCAACAGAGACGATGGTGTCAATTAGTAGGTTGCTAGCAGGGATAATGGTTCAAGCAATGATTCAAGCAGATACACCATGTCTGAAATTGCAAGTAAACCTTGGGAATACAGGTTCAAACTTTTTTCATTGAAACAAGTCATAATTATTGCGCTCATATTCTACTGCGCTCCGTCTATTTGACGCGCATGCAATCTTTCAGCGAAGTCTGTGAAGTTTAACAAGAGCCTTGTTGTCAAAATATGCAAAAATGGAAATATCGCGGGACTTTCTAAAATTTACAGATAAGGATATTATCATAAAATGTAAGTTATGTGCTGAGGAAAACACTTGTCAGAGGCATTAACCAGCAAAGCACGACAGGGCAAGACACGGTAAACAATTATGCTTTAATTTGAAGCGCTTAGAAATATAAAGCATTCTCATGTTTCTGACAACTTGGATCATGTACCTTTTCCGCAGCAGCTCACTCTGTGTCCTCTGCTATTTTCCATATGCGTTTTGTCCATAGAAATGGGTTATTCACTACTGTAAAGCGGTGTGACTGGCTGCTGGTTTCCGAACAGTGCGCAGACGCGACTAATCGATGATCAAATTCGTTATTGATAATAATCGATGTTATCGATTAGTTGTTGCAGCCCTACTTTTAACCATCCCTAAAATATAGTACAGAGTAATTGGATACCAATAATTATTGACAAAAACACAATAGTTGTGTGACTTTTTATAACTTCAATATTTTTTAATTTTGTGACAAGTTACCATGGCATATGGGGCAGAACCATATGGTCCGTTTGGTTAGGTTTGGTTTTCTTTACTTGGATTGGTAAAGAAAGTTATTGTGAGTACTTGAGAGAAATGTTTGTGATCCTGGGTGTGGTCAATGTGACTGGATTGGCCTACCCAAAATTGAGGGCACGGCGAACACCAGGAGATGGTACAATCCGGTCTGACGAGGGGCTGGACATCACATGTCGTCCTGGTGACATCTTTCGAACTTCCCAAGCCAAAGAAGTGGGCCTGCAGGGACAAGTAAAAACATTCAAAGGAAGGTACTGATTCAGAACAGGACCCAAACATCTAGCAACTCATTATGTAAAGGGGTAAGACACTGAAATAATCACCTCAAATTAATCACTGATCAGGCTGAAAGGATCACAATTCAAACTAGTGTAAAAGACTCACTGGTGTAGGTTTGTGTACATGGTCCGAGAATGTTATAATCATGAAAGGCCTTGTGTGTGTGTGTGTGTTTGCATAAGCATGCATGTTATCACCTGTTCTGAGCATCTGTTTTTTCCAGCTTCTCCTGTAGTTGGATCCAGTCAATTAGAGCTTTGAAGTCTCGGACATAGTTATCCAACATCATCAGCACCTCCTGGGGGTGGAGAGCATGTGTGATGTCAGTATTAAAGACCGCGATGAGATATGGGAGTTTTACTACAGAATTACATGCAACTCTGATATGTACTAAAGCACAAACCAACCCCAAAAAAGGCAAAGTCATTCATAAATGGAAAGGATGTTCTTGCAAAAACCTGACAAAATGGATCAACATCTATGAGCTAAGAAAAAGTCCAAAGTGGCAACAAATGTCCTAAATTAGTCAAGGCAAAGTATTTTCATTGGAACATCCTGTAAACATACACCTAAATACAGAGCATCTACAAATCAAGCTATGATCCCAGAAGCCTGATCTGACCACGCAAGAGGGGCAGATCGTCCCCCCACCCTGATGTCTCTTTTGTGGCATGTCTGAAAGAACAATGAAAGACCCCCAGCAGAATCTAGTGAACTCTCAGGTAAGAGGATTCCTGGACGAGCCCCCAATTCTTGTTCACACTGAGGAGCTGGTGTAAACCTACACCCTGTTGTCTCTACTAAAGAGTGGGCATCTGAAGCTACTGGAGCACATCTCACACACCCTCCCACTCTCCAGAAACACCCCATTCACAAATGCCAGGAGGGGACAAAAAGAAAAAGAAAAAGAAAAAGAGTGCTGCGGCTCTTTCCCGCCTCAGTGGTCTTCCACAAGAGGTGCGGCTGAAATTACCAATTAGCTTTGCAAAAGGGGGCTGGCAAATCTGATTGAGGCTGTAATCATTTCAAGTTACTGGCAAAGAGTGTGCAGCGAATGACGAAATGTTCATTGTCCATCCGATATTCGATCTGGGAGCGCCGCGGGGACTCTGGGGAATCCCTTGACTCCAACAAAGACGCTCGAGAGTGTCGCAAAGCCTTGCCACAACACAGATTAGAACAGGTCTACAACCCTAGACCTACCACAGGCTCTTAAGATTACAGGAAACCTGCTTGGATGTTGAAATCGGTCCAAAATCTTGATGCCAGCCTTGATTTATGTGCTTGTATCATTTCATATAAATCTATTAATATAGCAGAACGTCATCAAGTACCTAGTCTTGGCCTCGGACATAATGCCACGGACCGTTGGCACACTTATCTGGAAACACCTTAGGAGTTTCGAAGTCGTCATTTGATTGGTTGAATTCTACAGGATGTCCGGGAGACGTATGTGTCGTGTTGATGCCAAACCCCCTCATGGAAGAAGAATGCTATAGTGTTTACAACTGTGACAATGAGCGCTTATCAGGATCAACTGAACGCCGATTTTTAAAAGTATGTGAAGTGTGTAAAGTTCACGCATAGACTCTTTAAAATGCATCCAAGAGTTTTACACACCGGCCTGTTATCGTGGGGACATTGACGTTACATTTTCACGCCCCTAAACAAGACGTGGAACAAAACTAAGTGTGATTGGTTGCTTGACATGTCAGTAAGACGGCCTCTGGGGGTCCTTGGACAATGAAAGCTGCTATGGAGTCCAGACCTTCTGCCGTCAGTCTGAAGGTCTGGCTATGCAAGACTATCTATGTACAAATTAGCATTTATCAGAGGGTTCAATGCCGCTTTTATGAGGCGCCATACTGGATAAAAGTGGAGTGCACAGCAGAGTTTGAAACTGATCCTGCAGATTCACTCTCTCTTGCAGGCACACAGTGTCTTCCTTGCATGTTTGGTGCAGTTTCAATTGGGATTCAGTTGCAATGCATCACAATGTGTTGACATGTATCGCAAAGTGCATCATATCGTGAGGTAGTCGAGAATACTTAGACATCCTGTATGTTGAGACACGGTTCAGGTGCATACACATCAGGATCAGGGGCTGCGGTATGACTGATGCTCTGGATTAAGTGGGGGACGGCAGGCGATGCTGTGAAACAGGCGTGTGTGTGAGATTGATGGGCGGTAATGGGGGAGTGGCGATCGAGGAGAAAACCACAGTGCTTTTAGTTAATAGAGGAGTCAAACCCAGTGAAAGATGTGTCCAGAAGCAGGGCTGTTGATTAGGGCTAGTTAACAACACCAGGGCATGGCGGAGGACGATGCTGACCCATAATGCAATAGCTGAGAGAGAACAAGCGGACAGGAAACAGCTGAGTGCCATAAAAATCCTTACACATTTAGCAAGCAATTCAGTTTATTTTGAAAGACTTATTGAAGACATTTGACAGGAGAATGCTTAGCCTAAGACTTTAAAAATGTTAACTAGGACTTACAGGGTTATTCGATCAAATGAAAAAATTAAATGACCCCTCAACCCCACAAATAAAATTCTGAAATATTACACCTCTAACTCTCATGCACACATTCACACAAGTGAAGGAGAGTTGTCTCGTCCATGGGCTGATATGACATAAATCAGGCCTGGGACGAGGGAGAGGCCTGATAAGAACTAATTAGTCATCTGGGCTGTGGGTTAAAGATGTGGGCGTTACTTGAATGTGAAAATAAATCAAGCCAACGGACCGAATCAAGAGCGTCAGACCAGCCATCACCGGCAAGCGGATAAAGAATCAAAAACACAGGTGGAATTAAATACTGGAAAACAAACTTTTTTTGCTTTGCACTGAATAAGATACTTATGAATAAGCTAAGATTATTTATGGCAAATGCTGTACTGAATACAACATGAATTTAAAGTTGTTTATTTGTATAATTTTTTCATCACAAATGTAGTAATCTGAAACAAATTTTCTGCTCTGCTGATGTCATCAAGGTCATGTGGGCAGGGACAACATTAACAAAAAAAGTCACAGCCTAATGTCACAAATAATAAAATTGCGATGGATAAAAACAATTATTGCTCTCATTACTTTCCATTGAATATTCTGCTAAATCATTTTCATATAGTCTTTAAATATTTATTTATTTATTTAAATTTAAAGAGAAAGTTTTGGACTCCATTGACTTTGTATGGACAAAAATATATACCTTTATTCTGCAGAATAATACATCTTACAGGTTAGAAGTTTAAAATGACAAAATTGTAATTTTTGAATGCCTTTAAATTAAGAAAATGCGTTGCATTTTATGAGAGATTCTGATGAGGACCAAAAAAATTTGCCATGATAATTTCATGCATCTATGTACCACAAAGAATGTGCTGGTAAAGTACATCTACAAGTCAATGAAGTGCTGAATCACAGATTTATATCTTCATAAAGGAGCGGTTATGTGTATGTGAAAAGTCCTGGATTTCAACAGCTCCAAGGATCATTTTAGGCCTATAGACAATCCCCTACTGTCACATGGCAGTGAGCTAAAGATCTGGAGCAGAGCATGGACACATACATATACACTCAGACCAAAGGGCCAGAGAGTGTGAACAGGCCCGCCGGACATGGCAACACAGCGGCCGGAGTGTTTATGCACATTCGCGCAGGCCGGCTGTCAACAAGGTAACCACAAAGGGGGCCGGTTAGCTTCGAGCGGTTGGCCGAACCCCGCTCAGCATAATTCCAGATTACACGCCAATCGATAAATCAGAGCCAGCAGTGTAAAGTGTGGACGATGGGCCCAAATACAGCCAGGCGCCATACCTGCCAGGGTAAACAAAGTGAGTGCCCTGACATGGGCTCTGCCAACCAAAGCTAACAGTTCAAACGCATGTTTGCCGACACAGGTCCCAAGACCATGACCGGACACAAAAACACTGTTGATCAACTTGAAGTGACGAATCGTTACTGCGATGGTTGCGTGCTGAGAGGTTATTGGTCATAGCGGCTGACTGTAGTACATGTCTTGCAATCAGCTTTTTGCTTTTCCTAAAACTAAACAAAGAACCTGGGGTGGAAAAAGTGTTTCGGGACGTTACCTAGACCTCGTACCCCGAGCCCCCCGCACACACACACACGGACGGAAGGAGCGGGTGGGGGGCCCTTTGTTTACACATGTCATCCATCTCCACTCCCTCCAGAAAGGCCCTGGAGAGGTGCAGTGATAATTCTCTCACCAAACCCCTCTCTGACACAAACCAGAAAACAAAAGGAATGCGAGGAGGAGGAGGCGGCAGAGGAAGAGGTTTATCACAATGCTCCACTCCCCCTAGTGGCCAGAGAGTGCAGATGCAGCCACAAGCACAAAAAGGTCTTGTATACAAAAATACACACAATTATACTTGATATATAATTATATTTCAATACCAATTAAAAAACATAATTGTAAATCTGTTATATTTTCTGTTTTAAGTGGTAAAAACTTTGAAGAAATGCGTGTGATCATCATACCCTGCACTCCACCACGCTCTGGTCGGATTCGCAGGTGACGTAGATCTCGTCCACTGCTCTCCGCAGATTGTCGAACAGGAAGGCCCAGTATCGTGCTCTGAGGTCCACCTTCCGTGGCTGTCTAGTCTTGGTGGGGCTTTTCTCAGATCCTTTGTCCAGGATCAACCCGGGTGCATTTTTGCAGTCTATCGCCAAGTTCTGTTAAGAGCAGAAGAGATTTGAAATGGCTTAGATACCTTTATTTGACCAAATGAACCCCATTTGCTATTAAAGGGATAGTTCACCCAAGAAATGAAAATTCTATCATTAATTACTCACTGTCGTTCCAAACACGTAAAACTTTCGTTGATCTTCGAAACACAAATGTGACCCTGGACCACAAAACCAGTCACATGGGTCAATTTTTATAAATTGAGATGTATACATCATCTGAAAGCTGAATGAATAAGCTTTCCATTTATATATGGTTTGTTAGGATAGGACAATATTTGGCCAAGATGCAACTATTTGAAAATCTGGAATCTGAGGGTGCAAAAAATTCGAAACATTGAGAAAATCACCTTTAAAGTTGTCAATTTATGTTCGCGATTGTGCTGCATTCACTCACAAAAATAAATGTTTTATATATTTACTGTAGGAAATTCACAAAATTTCTTCATGGAACATGATCTTTACTTAATATCCTAATGGTTTTTGGCATTAAAGAAAAATCGATAATTTTGACCCATACAATGTATTATTGGCTATTGCCACAAATATACCCGTGCTACTTGTGACTGGTTTTGTGATCCAGGGTCACAAATGAAGATCTTTTTGATGAAATCTGAGAGATTTCTGTCCCTCCATTGACCGCTATGCAACTGCCACTTTGACACTTCAAAAAGTTCATAAAGAGATCGTAAAACTAACCCATATGAATCAAGCAGTTTAGTCCAAATTTTCAATCACTTTATATGATGAACAGATTGAATTTAGGCTTTTATTCACCAATAAACATTGATCAACACACATCAGATATAATAAACGGAAGCTCAAGCATGAGAACCAATGAGGTTCTTGTGTTACTGTTGAGCTTCAGTTTATGTTCGCTGATCAATGTTTATGCGAATAAAAGCCTAAATTAAACCTGTTCGTCATATAAAGCAATTGAATCTCTTCAGAAAATTGGAATAAACCGCTTAATTCATATGGATTAGTTTTACAATCTCTTTATGAACTTTTTGAAAGGTCAAAGTTTGAGTTGCGTAGCTGTCAATGGAGGGACAGAAATCTCTCAGATTTCATTAAAAATATCTTCATTTGTGTTCCGAAGATGAGCGAAAGTCTTACAGGTTTTGCGACATGAGGGTGAATAAATGAAGACAATTTTCATTTTTGGGTGAATATCCCTTTAACTCTATAGGGCAAACAGCTGTTAACACTGCATATAAACACTGAGGTCCAATCAGAAAGAATGGAAATTAGAACCCCATCAGCAAGAGGATGAAATAAAAGGTCTCTGGCGCCACCTAGTGTTAAACATGAGGAAAAGCTTTTAATTTAAGCGTTCCACTTCAAAGCTTCCAGGTTCAGTTATCACTTCTCTTTAAAGGGAAATAATTTAGACCTGTTTGCTTATTTGTAAACTAGCCAAGTATGCATGTTCTAGGTTTTTTTTATTTTTTTTTATATATATCCAGGTTTCTTAACTAACAGATTTGTCATGGATGCAAATAGAGACATTGTCCCATGACATAAACTGTTCTGTATCACATTAGTGTTTTTAGATACTGTAGGTTTTAATTAAGAGATTCAGAAACTACAAACAATTTGGAATAAATGATTCGCACCTGCTTTTTGTTCCTGTGGAGCCCGGCGTTGATTCGCTGAGCCCTTGCGCTGCTGTTCCCGTGAATCTTTGCTTTAGCTGCATGTGAACAGAAGAATACAGTGCAGATAAATGTCACAGTACCTTATATGTCCAAAATACCACATTCAGATGGATGACATCAAAGCAATTGTAAAACTAAAGACCAAGTCACACAAGGTCTAAACTTTCAGATTTTAAAATTAAACAATGCTCACTGTGAACTCTGCATAAGTCAGAAACAAAATAATTAAATAAAAAAATTGAAAATGCTAAATCAAATTGTTTTTTATTCCCAAGATGGTTATATTACTACAATGTAGCATAGTAATAATTTTAATATTTGTCATTACATAATGCATGCTGTTTAAAAAAAACAATGTAATCTAGTAATCTTCCATTCTGAAAATAGCCATTGTGAAAAGCACTGGCGCAAAACAATATACATCATTTATTTTTAGCCTATTTTTAGGATCACCAAGATATAACAAAACAACAACTTGTAAATAAATACAAATGAAGTCAAATAAAATTAATTTATTTGATCAAATTTAATTATTTGATTTATTATTTGATAATTGTATTATTATTAAATAAAACATGATATTTTTATGTATCATTTCAATTATATTTCATTAATTATGCATTTAATTGTTTTATTATTTTATGAACAACAAAATAAATATATTATAATTAAATATATAATTAAATAAATAATTTTTTTATTGTGTCCCAGAGAGAACGTCCAAAAAGAGAAATTACTTTGTCACTAAATAAATCTAATGAGAATTATTATAATAATAAAAATGAACACTAAAAAACAAACTTAAAAAGAAATGAGTTTATTTATATATAATGCTAATAAGAACTGGGATGAAAATGTTTAATTGTCATGAAAATAATGTTGAAACACACAAAAAAAAGTCATAATAATAACTACAAATAGACTTCACTTTCTTCATGCATTTGTCGTGTATTTTTCTTTTAATTTAGGGTGATAAATGGTATGACCTGGACATTCCTCTGTTTTATTCATCTTAAGCTATCTTTCAGCCAGTGCTTCCACTCATAAAGTGTCTTTGACTATTAAAACTGATCTGAGATCAGGGCCTGAATTGTTCACTATAAGAACAGGATCAGCTTTCTGTAATCATCTAGGATCAGCCTCCTCGAGTCAATATAACCCTCTTTATCAGGATATGAGGGGTCAAAACTGATTCTCAATCAGAACTTCTAACTATTAAGAGTTCACTCATGGTTACACCCCCTGATCCAGAAACAGTCACAGTGCTGGATGAATTCGCTCGGACACAGAGCACATACTGCAGTCCCGAACGAACAAAAGACTCCTGTGGTGACCTGTCAGCGCTGACAGTGAAACAGAGGATCTGGGTCAGCTTATACACACTCAGGAGGATTTCACAAACTGCGACAAAGAGCGTACTGTAACTACAGGTACAAGAGGGGGATGACAGATTTGGAGCACTTGTTCATCGCCTACATTTGCTTTGCAAATGGAAGCTCTTTACAAAGCTGGATGCATTTTAAGTGGTTGCCTGAAGCGGGTCGCACACCGGACGCGCAGCTCAGCGCCGCGCCGCGCCACGTCTAGGACAACTCTCACCTGAAAATCCGATAACATCAGCAATTTTCTGATTTCTGTAAATAAATATAAAACTAAATGTATATTGCAGCACAGGGTGAAGTCCGTATATACATTAACTACGATTTGAGACACATAAATGTAAATTTAATATAAAACTATGTAAATGGCGCTCTGTGGCGCGGCAGGATTTTGAACACGGTCCTGAGCCGTTGCTGGGCGCCGCGGACAGACGCCGCCGGTGTGTGTACTCTCATAGAGAATAATGTGTTCGAATTTAAAAGACGTGGCGCTGCGCTGCGCGGCGCTGAGCTGCGCGTCCGGTGTGCGACCCCCTTGACACATATTACTATTTTTATTGCTTTGAAAGATTCTGCTCATCAAGCCTGCATTACAGAAAAAACGGTAATATTGTGAAATTTAAAGCATAATTTATTGTTGTGATGCAAAGCTGAATTTTAATCAGCCATCGTTAGTGTCACATGATCTTTCAGAAATCATTCTAATATGCTGATTAATTATTGTTGGAAACAACATAATATTTTTTTTTAGAACCGGTGATACTTTTTTTCAGGATTCTTTGATGAATAAAAAGTTTTTTTAAAAAGAACAGCATTTATTTAAAATAGAAATCGTTTGTAATCTTTTTTGTCTTTTATTGAAAGAAATGAAAACTTTTATTCAGTAATGATGTGTTAAACTGATAATAAGTTATATTAAATATTTGTATTGTTAGAAAATATTTGAACAAATGCTCTGTTCTTTTTGACTTTTTATTCATCAATGAATCCTGAAAAAAATATAACAGGTTCCAAAAAAATATAAAGCAGCACAACTGTTTCCAACATTGATAATAACTGAGTATCATATCATCATATTATAATGATTTCTGAAGGATCATGTGACACTGAAGACTGGAGGAATGATGCTGAAAATTCTGATCTGATCACAGGAATAAATTACATTTTAAAATATATTCAAATAGAAAATATTTCACAAAATTACATACTATTTTTGATCAAATAAATGCAGCCTTGGTGAGCATAAGTGACTTATTTCTTTTTGTAGTGTATATAAAATCTGCTAACATTATTCCTCATAAAAAAATGATTACATATCACAGGATCTAGGACCCATCTACCATAAAATGCATTTCAAATACCAACATTAATTATTATATGTGTGCATGACTGTGTCAGATCTAACCTTCTTCCTCCTTGCTTTCCACTGGGACACTCCATGCGATGAGGTTTCGGGCAGCCCGGCCTTCCTCTGCCACGATCTTCCTCACCTTGTCGTGGCTGTTGGACCGCTGAAAAGAGGCCTGTAGCAAGGAGAAAAACATGTGTTACGAGGGGGAAACTTGCTCTTTTCATGCGTGTCCCACAAATAGAAATAGTGCTCTTTGCAACTGGCAAGAATGAGCTTATTAAGGACATTAAGATAAGTTAAGGACATTTTATCATTGTAATCAATACCAATAATTCACACCTTCTTTCTTGTCGCCTTAAATTATCACCACTGGCAAATCATACAAGCACAAGTGATGTCAAGATTAATGGTTATTCAGCATCATGTCAACAGCACCAGTAGGAAGACAAACAGCGGTGTCTATTGCATGAATCTTCAACTGGAAATGTGTTCAGTCTTTGAAAGCCATTGCCTACTTGTCCACATTCAAAAAGTGAATGGGGCCACTTCATAAATGTTAAAATACTCATCGTTTTTAAAGTATAGCCAGAGGGCGTAAACAATGTGTGTTAAAGTCCCCCTGCAGTCAATAATTGTATCCCTTAAAACTCATCTTTGATCACCAAAATAACATACTTAAAGTATTTTTCCTTGGAAAGAAATGCTTCATGCCTTAAAATAGCTTGAATGTAACTCTACACCCTTGACTCATTTAGAATACGTGGTTCTATGAATATGCAAATTAGCCCCGCCTCCACTCACTCACATCAGCTCAGAGATCCACTCGTTGACGATCAAACAGTGACCTGATTGGTTAAAAGGTAGTTTGCGACGTCAGAAACACCAGCGATTTCAAACTGCGTTTTTCAGACTGTCTTTGGTTCACTGCAGTTTTAAAGGAACCGTATGTAAGAAATGTATTTCAATTAATCATAAAATGGCCCTGATATGTCACTAGACATTAAGAAATCATGTTCATTTCAAATACTTATATCACTGACAACAGTAGTCCGGCCAGGATATTGTCATTTAAAAAGTGAAGTTGCAGCCCTCAACTGATGTTGATGTTGTCATGTTGTGTTTTGGCCTGAAGCGCCACCCTCCACCTATCAACCAATCACGAAGTCAGTAGTGTTTCGGCATCCGGGTTGCCAGCTCTGCTCTAGTTTAAAGCTCCTTGTAGCAGCCTACGTTCCTGCTGGATCCTGCAGCCTATCTGGCAACCTCGAGTCAGGGGGGAGGGGGAGGGGATACACCGCTCTACAGTAATTTGAAAGTGATTGCAGTATCAGTTTTGGCCACAATCTTACATACGGTTCCTTTAAAGGGGTCATATGATGGTTCTAGAAAGAACATAATTTTGTGTATTTGGTTTAATGCAATGCGTTTATGTGGTTTTAGGTTTTAAAAAAAAGTCATTATTTTACACATACTGTACATTATTGTTGCTCCTCTATGCCCCGCCTTTCTGAAACGCCTCGATTTTTACAAAGCTCATCGTTCTGAAAAGCGTGGTGTGCTCTGATTGGCCAGTGATCCATTGCATTGTGATTGGCCCAAATTCCTTAAGTGTGTGATGGAAATGCCCCGCCCCTTACCATATTTGAAACATCAGCTCCCAAAGCAATAATGACAGGTGAAGATGTCGGTACTACCTTTTCAATTCAAGCCTGAATCTCCAATTCAAGCCCGAAGCTAAATTTAATGTTCTGAATGGAGTGATAAGATTTTGAGATACTAAGGGGCTGTTTACACGACACCGTTTTCAACTAAAAATGTAAAACTTTTTATGCGTTTTGGCCTTTCATTACATGACAACAGCGTTTTGGGTGCATGAAAACGCAAACTTTTGAAAACGGTCTCCATGTAAACAACAAAAACGCGAATCTCTAAAGACGATGACGTCATGCACATGCGTTTTACGTGTTCAGTCTATAGTGTTTCATCGCCATCTAATGGTCTGGCAGCAGAATACACCGTTTTTAGTCGTTTTCGCGGATCCGTGTGAATGGGGATCGTTTTGACAATGTGCGTGGAAAACTCAAAACTTTTTTTGTTCTCTGTTTTAAGCATATCGTTGTCGTGTAAACGTACCCTAAAGCACTGGTTTTAAAGTCCAACATTTAATTAAGTCAGCAAGTCTGTTCTGTAGAGTTTAGCTCTAACCCTAATCAAACACGCCTGAATCAGCTAATTAAGCTCTTTATGATCTCTTGAAAAACCGATATGAACATTTTGGCTGATACTGATAACCGATAATTCTAATTTATAGAATTTTTGAGAGTCTGATTACAAAAACTAAAGTCTCACCATTAAAAGCCATGTCCCAAACACTTCAACATAAATCAAACATGTAGTACGGTAGCCTATTTGAACAGGTATACGTTTTACACTCCTTTGGCAAACTTACTTTATCAAAACTAAATGAAAAAAATCTGTTGCCTTTCAAATAAATGAAACAATGCCTAAATAATAAAAAGTCATTGGACAACATTTCTTGCGTATAAAGAATCAAAATGCATATGCCATGGATAAATCAAATGGAATAGCTATGAACGGACCATAATGATATGATTTTAATTAAACTGTATTGTTGATTAAATAAAAAGTAAAAAATTAAAGTGCTAGATCATAAAGAGCTTAATTAGCTGATTCAGGTGTGTTTGATTAGGGTTAGAGCTAAACTCTACAGAACAGGGTCCACAGGAGCTGGGTTAAAGACCTCTGCTTTAAAAGATTGATTAGTTGACTTGCTGACTTAATTAAATGTTGGACTTTAAAACCAGTGCTTTAGGATACGTTTACACAACAACGATATGCTTAAAACAGAGAACAAAAAAACATTTTTTTCTTTGAGTTTTCTGCTCACATTGTCAAAACGATCCCCATTCACACGGATCCACGAAAACGACTAAAAACGTTGTATTCTGCTGCCAGGCCATTAGATGGCGATGAAACACTATAGACTGAACATGTAGAGATTCGCGTTTTTGTTGTTAACATGGAGACCGTTTTCAAAAACTTGAATTTTGAAACCCGTTGTCCACCCAAACCACCCAAAACGCAGTAGTCATGTAATGAAAGGCCAAAACGCATAAAAAGTTTTACGTTTTTAGTTGAAAACGGTGTCGTGTAAACGGCCCCTTAGTATCTCAAAATCTTATCACTCCCTTCAGAACATTAAATTTAGCTACTCTGGATAGTGAGCAACACAGGATTGATACATTATTTTAATACAACAGTCTAAAAAACAAACAATTTGCATATAGCTAATTATGTAGTTGTTCGTTGTCCATATGCCAGTCATACTCCATCACAGAGGAATATTTCATAAGGCTCACTGGTTTTTGCACATGCATAAACAGCATACTGTCCTCCCCTGCTACCATCTCATGTCCTCAGGGTTAAAATACACAACTGACCTACTTAACCAATAACAACAGCCTTCATCACGCAGCTTTACTCTCCAGAGGTCTGAAAATAAGGATGAAACGGACAAAAAAATTGCATTTTTAAAAAAAGGCAAGTAAATTAACTTGTTGCCTGTCAGCAGGGTGTTTGAATGTTAAATATTTACACTGGGTTTCCCAGCTGACTGGCAACAGAAGGCCCAAGTTTACATTTGTCGTGCATCTCGGAGAAGGAGGCGGGGGGATCTGGTATCCGATTTGGCATTCGTTGGTACAAAATAACCAAGGTAAGAGTGAGAAGGGGGTCTCTGATCTCAGGTCAGTGCTCCATGCATACGTGAGACGAATCGAACTAATCACCTAATCACCTGCAGGCCCCTTGACACCCGAGGTTATTAGGGTTAGATCTAACCTAGCACCTCAGAACTGCAAAACAAGGACGTCCAGCAAAGAACTAGTTGCTCTCAGGACACGCTGAGAGCTGCAAGCCCCTGCAAGGATAGAGTTTCAAGTGCGTCTAAATGCAGAAGCATGTTCGAGGGACACAGAAAGAACGATGGGAAAGAGGACAGAAGGTACGTACAGAGTAGAAGCAGAGTCTGTAAGCAGGTTCCTCATCCATTCCCGGCCCTGACATGCTACCGAATTTGCTCATGGCAACCTGTTCACCCCCCTTAACCAGGATCTCTGCTGCACGAACGGCCTGACATCGTCATTTGACATCCGGACCAAAAATAGCGTGGTTTAGCATGGCTCCGGTGGACTCGGGTAGATGCCTCTGTCAATCAGCAGGACAGACTCCTTCTTCTGGCAATCGGGACAGTCTTTCTTTGAACCTGCAACGTCTCGACTGCACAGTGACTCTGCTGTGTTGCTGTTTTAGTTGTGGTGTGTTCACCCTCCACAGCTTGCAGAGCTCCTCTCTCTCTCTGTGCAGTCATGTGCACATGGCAGGCCGCCCACTCGTCCAGCATGTGCTGGAGGCGGCAGGGCTGTGTGTGTGTGTGTGTGTCAGGGCTGTGTGTGTGTGTGTGTGTGTGTGTCAGCACGTGTGCGTTAGACGCTGCAGACTCAGCGTCCGATTGGAGCTTGGCGGTGCGTTACTCACACAGGGGTTATAGATGTAAATAGAGATGCACCAGCGAGATGTGGAACAGACACAGCCACGAGGAAGACGGCGGTTTGAGGACCACACTGAAGATTCAGGTCGGAATGTATTGTAATACTCATATTTTTCTATACTAATTAAATAAATGATTAGGTTACACTATATTTTAAAGTGTCATTGTTACAGTGTAATTATATATTTAATTACTGAGTAATATTAAGCAATTACTGAACATGTACTTACTGGAGAGGGTTAGGGTAGGTAATGTAATTATGTATAATTTACTATTATTACTATGGTAAGAACATGTAACAAGGACACTAAAATAAAGTGTTACCAATTATTTATACATACATGTTTAGACAGAGGTGGGTATGTATGTTTTTATTACAAATTTTTAAATCATATATGCATTAAAGCTTTGAACAAATAAACTGCTCTGCCTTTGAGCTGGAAATTAAATGAGTAATATGAAAGACACAGTTGCTTTATATAAAAAAGTGAAGTTGAAATTGCTCTCAAACATTAAACATATGCTACATTTTGCATTGTTATTTACTAGGGGTGTCGCGGTTCAAATTACTCACGCTTCGGCTTTTATCACGGTTCAAGGGTTACCGTTTCGGTACGGTTCGGTAAGTGCTATGTTCAGGGAAAAAAGGACTACTGTCAAATAAAAACAAAGAAAATAAAAACACAATCAAACTGCAAGCAACAGCACAAATAAATACAATAGAGCAAAGATACAAATAAAATAAACAGTGCTTTTCAGGTTTTTCATGCATCTAACAGTAGTTTTCAGGTACAAAAATGTAATTAAGTAACCTTAACTGTATAAATTAAATAAAGATTAATCATTATTAAAGTTACAAAAGCTATCCAGTCAAGAGCAGAGAGTGATTTCCAGCAGGAATATTAGGCTGCTGTCACTTTAAGACATAATGCACGGATCCAGTACACTGATACTGATACACAAGTTGACTCTCTCGACTGTTTACGTTCACTTAAGACATAACCTACTATGTTTGCTAGGATACTTGCCAAGACGGGCATGTTGACAAGTTTTGTGTGAATTTGTCCGTTCAAGCGCAAGACTTGAAAGAGAACTCAATATTTGCACGCTGCCAGAGACGCGCTTCGGATGAGTGCACACACAAATCAAAGTCAAATTCATGTCTGCTACTACTCTGACACAGTCCATCTCTATCTAAATAAGCAAAAACAGACAAACCGGTTCCACAGAAAATATTCATCTTAACTCTTTCCCACTACATTTAGATTTAAACAAAATGATAAATCAATGAATTCAACAAACTGCTGCCTGAGCTCAAGTTCTGTCTCAGTCTTATGTTCATGTATTTATTATGCAACTTTATAATAAGCAGAATAAAACACAGTCAGGTGGTCATATATTACAAAATAAACACAGACAGGTAGATCAGGTCTTCATCCTGAAGGGTGTTCCTGGAGCCTCTCTTTGTTTTCACACAAGGAAACCATTTAAACTCAAAGCAATTTTTCATGTCTTTGTGTTTATTTATTTGTAAAGTAGCCACGCAATTGAAATCAGTCAGTCAAAAATCATGGCAAAAAAGAAAACATAACCTTCAGGATGTTGCAGAACCAGTCATCTATTCTACACTATCCCTTACGTTATGTTGCATTACCTCATCACGTACTGTTTTGCTAATATGCTAATGTGATGTGTCATTATACTACTGTATGCAATGTTATATTGTTAGGATGATGTTATGTACTGTTATGTTGCGTGGTTTTACTGTTATGTTATGTAAATGTAATGTTGCATTGTATTACTGTTATCATGTTATTGTATTAATGTTATGTACTGTTATAGGAATGTTATTTTGCGATACGTTACGGTTATGTGTTATGGCGTTATGTTGAGTTGTATTACTGTTATGTTGTCATGTTATTGTAATAATGTTATGCTCTGTTATGTTAATGTTATATTGTGTTACTGTTATCTATTGTTATGTTGTGTTTGTTATGTACTGCTATGTTGTGTGGTGTAACTGTTATGTACATGCTATGTTGCGTTGTATTACAGTTATGAACCGCTATGTTGTCATGATATTGTAGTTAATGTTATGCATTTATGTTAATGTTACATTGCATTGTATTACTGTTATGCACTGTTCTGCTGTCATGTTAATGTTATGTACTGTCATGTTGTGTTGTTAATGATACATTGTAATGTCATGTAAATGGTATGTTGCATTGTATTACTGCTATGTGGTCATGCTATTGTCATGTTAATATAATGCTATGTTGTGCTACTGTTATGTTATGTCATGTAAATGTTGTGTTGCATTGTATTACCGTCATGTAGTCATTATTGTCATGATCATGTTAGGTACTTTTATGTCCGTGTTAATGCGTTATGTTACTGTTATGGTTGCGTTTGTGTTGTGTATCTGGGAAACATTGATTTTAAAATCCATAATGGGTCAGAGAAGCTACCACCTACCCAGACAACATATTACGTAAAAAAAACGTACGTTACAGTT
Organism: Abramis brama; assembly: GCF_963993115.1. NCBI lineage: Eukaryota > Metazoa > Chordata > Actinopteri > Cypriniformes > Leuciscidae > Abramis > Abramis brama. The sequence goes on along the minus strand of NC_139982.1, from coordinate 16,832,171 downwards.
CTTTAATCATATAAAATAAGTAAATATATGACAGCAGTCATCTAAATTTTACTACAGTTTTGTATTGTAGCAACTATGCTATTTTGATGGGAAAGTATTGTTACCATAGTAACTGACATAACTGACAGCTGCCTACCCAGACAGCAGTTTGTGCTTCACATGCGCGTTCACGGCGTCCAGAATGCACTTCTGTTGTCTAACATAACTGTAGGCAGCAGGTCAGTGTGTTTTGAGCCAGCCGTTGTTTGTTACCTTCAGGGCGATGTTGATGGGCGTATTCCTGCCTTTCCCTCCTCCATGAGATGATCCAGAGCTGTTACTGGCCGACCTGTCTCTGCCGTCCCCGCTCTGAGCCGCTCTCATCCCGAACCGGTGCTGCTGAGCCGCGCCGCGCCGGCGCCCATCGTGCCGGCCGTCCTTCGACATGAGCCCGCGGTCAAACGAGCGACTTTCAGCGGACAAGAACTTCGCAACCAGAGGGCGAGAAATCAAACAGGCCTCCTCTTCTTTTACACTGAACACTCTCGGGTCATGTGGAGCGCGAGAGGGAGTGTGACGCCGCCCGCTGGACTGGAGGACCGCACTGCGCGCGCAGACCTTCAGCGGGAACAACAGAGCTCCCGTCAAAACACAACACTAGTTATTAGAAGTAGCTGTAGATGATTATATCATAAATATATATAATACATGATTTGAGATGATTGACATTATTTTTCCAAAAAATGTTTTCTAGTGCTGTCAAGTCGATTAATCTCTATTAAGCAAGTTTTTGTTTATATAATATAAATGTTTATAATAATGTAATAATAATAAATGTATATATAAAAGTTTTTGTTAAATATAACATAAATTTATATATATATATACATTAATCGATTTGACAGCACTATTTTTCACATAATATCAAAGAATAGATGCGTCTACTAACTCAGAAGTTATTGTGCAATGTAAAACAATATTCAGTGCATGAAGTAAAATGTAGGTGAAAATAACATAAGGTGGAGGGAGATTGCAAATAACTATAAAAATGTTTTGTTTTTTTTTGACAATGTAAATAGACTTAATTAAATTGGAAAAAATATAAAAGCAATTATTTTAACACTGTGCACATGGGTGAAAAAATGATTTATTATAATGATTTAAGATTTAAATAGGCAAAATATGTATTTTAGGCCCAAAATGATAAAATATGTAATTTATTAAATAAATAATTATGATTTTGTTTATATATATATATATATTTACACAATAAATTAAAATAATAATGTATTTATTTAATAAAATTATTATGCTTTTTGATTTTATAACTTTAAATTACATTTTTTTAACTTTTGATATTGGGATGAAGGGTGTTCCCCCTAAGTCTTATTTATAGATTATGATTTTAATTTCCAATCAAATACATGCTAAGAAAGTGTGTGGTTTTTGAGTTATTACAAGAGCTGAATTTATTCGACAGAAACCGTTAACAGTAAAAATGAAACCTTCTATTGTGCAAAAACAGCAAATTTAATGTTTCAGTCTTGAACTTTTCAGCATGCTGTTTTCAGTGACTAACCGCTGTTGTTGTTTTTAATAGTCAGCTACATTAAACCAAAGTCCAGGACCCAATAAGGGATTCAGTTTCACTGACACTATATAAAAAAATACCATTCCAGGAAAAAACACATACATATGATGATATACATAATCTGAAAAGATTTAAAGAATGTTTTCTTGTTGCTCCATGTGCGCTGCAAAAGCTGCACTGAAATACATTCATTGCATTTACATCTATCTTTAACAAAGGCCTTTTCATTCACAAACATTTGCAACCAAACACACAACCATTCCATCAAAAGACTAATTTCATCCATTGCAATCACAAAAAAAAAAAAAAAAATCTAGTTATCTGATCCATTGACAGTAAGTTAATACTCCCAAAACAGAAGCTGCCATTTTGTGAGAAAATACTCATCTAAATTGACAAGAGCTGCCAGAGATTGTAAGCTAAAATTATTACCAATTCTATTAAAAACCTTGCTATTAAACTTCAAATTTCTCAGTTCAAGATCACCGGTGTCTTATTTCCTCCTGAACAGTAAAAAGCATGAGCTGTAACTAGGGATGCACAATACATCGGCCACCATATCGGTATTTTTAATGTTATTGATATCGACCAGATAAACTTTTTTTTTGGCCAATATCTTAAAGCTGATAAATAATGGATTATTTCCTTCAGCTGAGACACTTCAGATGGCTCTCAAAAATATCATCAATTTAGATTTAGGTTTATCGGCTTTGAAATATAAAGAATTATCGGTATCGGCCAAAAATTTCATATCGGTGCATCCCTAGCTGTAACTATGACGATAAGCTTAAAGTCATAACTGACAAGTAAAAAAAACTAAAATCAAGGCCACATGTGAAACTTTCATCCAAACAACAAAGAAAAACCAATTCGAATTGTACTGGTACATAAAAATCATGTATTAATGTCCATGGAAATAAAAACCATTGGGGGTGGGGGGGGGTAACACTGAATGAAATGGAAGGTCTACCCTTCAGAGGTAGGTAGAGCTGTACATGATAATTCCTAAAACAAAGCAGGATTGCAGGAGAAAAAAACAAAACAAAAAACAGGGAATATTGCAGATATGCAGTGATTAAGCTAGTTCATGTGCTGGTGCTACAATTACCGGACATTTCTGAAAGAGACAAAGCATTATTTTTTTTCCACAGAAAAGCAATTTAAAGCACATACAGTATTTTACATTTCATCTATACTTGTATATAAAAACAAACTAAGAACAAAAAAAAGTTAAATTCCTCAAATTAGGACTGACATGAATAAATGGTAGTAAGCGGTCAGTAACTGGAAACCACAAGACAGCGAATCGAGTCGAGATTTACAGATGAGCAGTGATGCGTTTCCATATGCTCCACGCGGGATGTCACCGGATTTTGGATTACACTTCACCAGAAAGCTAGAGCGAAACGGATAGGCCATTAAATACACATCAAATCTAGAGTAAAAAAAAAAAATTTAATAAAAAGCCAGCTTGTCTATGAAAAAACACCTTGAACTAAAAAGGAATGCATAATGAATTAAAACCAAAGGGCAAGTTGTGTTTTACAAACTTGACAGGAAAAAATATATATGTACAAATGTTATATATACATATACACACATAGTTGAATGTATATATTCATGTTCTATATATTTATATTCAACCGTTCATTCTCGTTGAAGTAAGCCAGTGGCCTGGTAGGGCAGAGGGTCCCTTAGAGCACCAAAATGAGTGACGCAAGTCCACTTCTGCACAGCGCTTTACGTTAAAGTCCGAATCAGGCATAGACTCCACTCAGCAGAGCAGGACGACCAATCAGAAATCATCTTCTCGTCCATAAATGAGTGTGTGTATAGAAAACATATGCATACATCTTAAAACATTAGTCCGGAGCCCCCCCTCCCTTCCTCCCTCCCCACATATAAAAAAACACCAATGTAGGCAAGTCTGTAGTTGAAATCCTTATGGCAAAGAGTGTGTGGCAAATTCTCCTTTGCCCGCGGTGTAAATCCCCCACTGCTTAAAAACAGTCTGGTTGGCAAGAAATGTTCGTTTTCTTGGACATTCAGTCTGGGGGTAGAAGGTCATGCAGGCGAAATCTCTCTCTTATGTATGGCCGAACGTCCTCATTCTGGAATAAACACACACACAAAAAATACAAAGTCAACAAAAACACAACAAAAACACTAATATATCCACTGATCGACACTCACGTGTGTACAATTATTTTGAACTTAAAAGTGTGTGACACCTGAACCGCAGATCATGGCTAATCGTGGTATTACAGACGACGGCCAGTTTCTCAATATTGTTTTGTGTGCTTTTGTAAAAATGCTTTAGTAAATATAGAAAAGTTGACTGTTAATAATAAAAAGTCAAATAAAATAAAGTTTGTGAAAAAACCCTGGTACTATCTAAAAAAAAGAAAAAAAGAATTATGAATGTGCATATTTTGATGTATTAAAATGATTAATTATTATTATTACTACTAAATTAAATTGTAAATAAATCTTGTTAAAATAAATTTATATATGTATTTAAAAAAAAAAGAAAAAAGAACAATAAATTTTAATTTAAAACAATTATTAAAACCCATAACATCATGAAGGTATAGTCTTCACACTAAGATATTATATGTAGAATATAAAAAGTACATTTAATTTGTTTTATTTAAAACAATTAAAACCAAATCACATAATGAAGGTATAGTCTTAACACTAAAAAAATTCTAATGTTTGGTATTACATTTCTATAGCAATTATTCTATAAATCGGCTTAGAAAAAGTTTACTTTTAACAATAAAAAGTCGAATTAAATAAAGTTTGTGAAAAAAGCCCTGGTATTATCCAATTATCTAAAAGACTGTTTTATGAAAAGGGCATAGTTAAAATATTAATAATAAATCATTATTACTTAGAATTAAATCGCAAAGAAATCTTTTTAAAATAAATGTCAAATAAAAATATACATTTACTTTTTATTGAAAACAACAATTAAATCCCACCACATCAGATTTTATATTCTAGAAATAGTTTTGTAAATAGGCATAGCAATTTTTTAAAAAGCAAAATCAAAAAGCCCTGGTATTATCTATAAAAAAATTAATTAAAAAAAGTGTGTAATTTGAGTTAAAATAGTAACTACAACAATTTTATTATCATTATACCATTATTCTTAATTAAATTGCAAAGAAATCTAATTTAAAATAAAATTTAAATCAACAGTAAAATATACACGTAATATTTATATAAAACAAACATTTATGTATTTTTCTTACATTTATGTCTTTACTCATTAAACTAAGATAGGAGAAAATATTTAATTATCTGGAGAAAACAAACCCTACCATACCATCATCAATAAAAAGCAGCACACAAAAGACAAGACGCACATACCAGTTCTACCAGCTTCTCCAAAAACGGCACCAGCTTTAGGAGCTCATTGTCATTCTTGTCCACAAACCAACTCTCAATGGGGATCCCATTGGAAAGCTGCAATGAGAGAAGCACATCCTGAGCTTTACATACTAATAACTCAGCACGGACCGCATCAATGAAGGTGAAACCCAAGGCGGCTTCACGAACCTGGTAGGCAAAAGCCTGAGGAGAGTTGTCTATGATCACCGTCTTGGAGAGATCCCTCCCGAGGATGTTAAGATCTTTGATGTAGTTGCCTTGGACGCATACGCAGTGCTCGCGAAACAATCTGTGCCTGAGATACGAGCGGAAAAGAGCTTAATACTCACTTCAAACATCATTCAGCTTGAGAATTCAGACACATTTGTTCCCATCACATGCAATTTAAAGGGATACTTCACCGTTTTTTCATATTAAACTATGTTATTCCCTTAACTAAGGGGAATATTTAAAAAGGTAAAAAGGATAACTATAATGTATGGCGGAATAGCACTTGAAGTTGGGAGCACTTCGACTCGGCGCAGTAAAAAGTCACTCCTGAAAAATCCTCTCTGTCATTAGAACCAACGTGACTTTTTACTGCGCCGAGTCGAAGTGCTCCCAACTTCAAGTGCTATTCCGCCATACATTATAGTTATCCTTTTTACCCACTTAGAAAAGCGCCACGTTTTATTTTGTGTCACCATACTTGGTCGTGTAACTACTCGTGTAACTGTAATTAAATAGGGAAAACGTGGAGGTGTTTGGTCGCTTCTAACTTCATCTCTGTTTGGTCCCTAATGAATGAACTGGGCTAAGCTAAGTGCTATCAAAGTGTCGCCGCGCGCCAGAGCGATTGAGTGCACGCACATCAACTCATCTTAGTTAAGGGAATAACAGTTTAATATGAAAAAACGGTGGAGTATCCCTTTAAACTTCACTTTATATATATATTTTGAAAGAGCACCTGCTTGAGACAAGACACAAAAACAATTTTAAGCAACTGACCTAACCAACTGTTTTTTAGGATCCAGGATGTTCAGCAGCTTGTCAGCATAAACCTTCTTGGAAGCAGTGAAGAGAATAATCTGCAGATAATTCAAGGTTATGTCATTAACGCCAGTCAGAGGTGAAAACGGTAGACCACATCATTGACAGGATATTCATTAGGGTTCAAAAAAAAAAAAAAAAAAAAAGCAAGAGAAGACTAGGACTAGGACTAGGACTAGGAATGCACAATTTTCAGCTACCAATTTTTTTTTTGTCCGAAATGGTTTTGAAGGGCCGAAATGATCGCCCGAAACAGTCACGTTTGATTAGTGCTTCGTGCACACAACATGGATAAACAGCTAAACATGTCGGTTTAATGTTACACACGTTATTAAATAAACTACTTTCGTTTTCTGAAAAAATTTAATTCGGCATTTATGGAAAAAATTACGAAATCAATTAAAAAAAAGTGAATAGCACTATGCAAAATTATGATTTTTAAATGGTTTTAATATAGCGTGCAGCCATTGAAAACCGTCCGATAATGCGGTTCATGGATTCTCGTCCGTGGAATGCAGCACTTCCGGTATTTAATCGACACGGGTGCATTGCTAGAGGATTTTTTTTTTTAAATCGAGTACTCTAATGTAATCGGGGAATCGTGACAGCCCTAATATAAATAATAAAATATCACAGTTTCCACAATAAATCAAACCAGTTTTGTGTGCATATATATCAAATATTAGGTACTTTTCATGTGCTGTTATTTTTTGTTAGCTAATAATTACTCGCATATTTAATAGTTATCTTTAAACATTGGATTTGAGCCTTTATTGCTTTAATAAATTACTGGGACACACAGTTGTATGTGCTGATTGCTGGGACTTTGCACATGAGCTTAATGTTTACAAAATGTTTATTCAAAGATTTCATAAATCATGTCAACTCTATTATGGAACTGAAAACAAAAATAAAATGCTAATAAAAACACCTCTTACCTCATAAATCTGAGACATGCGTTCCAGGAATTCTCTAAAGAATGGCCGTAACCGGACGTACACCTTCAGGAATAAGAAAGCAAATCACTCTAACAGAGCTATGTGTGAGCTTGTGAAAAATGTGAACTATTGATTGTTTGAGATGCTTGTTCTGTACCTGGTAAATGACGTCTTGGAAAAGCACAGGGAAGGTCAAAGCTGCATCCTCCAATTCATTGAGGCTGCAGTGGACCAACGTCTCATCCTGGAATAAACCACAGTGACGGCTTAATCCTTGCATCAAAAACAGCTCGCATCAAACAACTAAGATCAGAGTTGAATGCTGACGTACCAGATCCAGGACGAGGGAGAACTCAGGCGTGCTCCTGGTTTTCAGAGGGAGCGCAGGCTTGCGGGTGAGCTGCTCTTCAGTCAGGGGTGGCACGTGTTTGATAAAGAAATACCTGGAAGAGAGAGACACGTTAGCACACAAGCATGTGTCTATTCAAGTTATTCAGATTTAGAGCATGTTGAAATTAGGCTCACGGGTCAAAAACTTCCCAGTCCTCTTCATAAGTCCCCTCTGGAGGAGGTGATGGCGGGACATCCGGGTAATTGCTGTTGCATCCTACGGCTAACCAAGAGAGAAAATGTGAGGGTGGTCATCTTCAGGCAGCGGTCCAGCTGGAGAACATGCCAGACACTCACCAGTTAGCGGAGGCATGTCAGCCTCTGTGACGATCTCTCCTTCCTCTACCGGCGTGTCTACGAGAGGCAGCGGTCGAGGGTTTAGCGCGGGGTCAAAGGTCAGGTCTCGGCCGTCGGTGGTAGTGCTGGTCGGGGTTTCCTCGAGCTGCTCCATTTCGAGCTGCTTCACGATCTCCTCAGCTTCCACCGCCTGACCCGGGGAATCAGAGCCCGTTGTAGCTGGAGGATGAGGACGGCTCAATTTAAACTCACAAGAAATGCTGCAGTTTCATCGGTAAATGTTTCAGTTTGCAGCAGGTGTGACTGGTCTCGGACAGCAGCGAAGAGTCTCAATTCTGCCCAATTGCTCAGAAATGATGCACTTTGAATTTTAGTTCTACATTATGGGTGTGTTCACACTTGTAGTTTCGGTTCGCTTGGTTCAGACCAAAAAAAATGTATTTAGTCCTGGTCCACTATGGTTCAAATTGCCATTTTAACACCGAACCTAAAGGCATAGGGATGTGTTCACAACCCAATTGATTGGCTTTTTTTACGGATATTTTGCAACAGAACTTAAACATCCAAAACAATGCTGTGTGCTGGGATAAATGCGCTCGTTGTATGTGTGTAGCCTACATGTGATGGTATTTTGACCAGCTGAAAACTCATTAAGAGATTATAAAATGTGTAAAGGAGTCAAAACAGCGGCCGGAATCCCTCAAACAAAGATCTGCTGCAAGGAGACGAACTGTACCGAACTGTGATGGGCGACATCGCGACTATGATGAGAAAAAATAGGTATGCCGGAGCATTCTGTCCTTTTTAGGGTCATAGACCCAATATAATGAAATATAACTATAACTGTTCCTTACGGTTCTTAGAACCATCCGGCCCAACGGAGGAAAAGCGGCTAGTGTCTAATTCGCTATTTGGCTATTGGTTAGTATTTTATGGTTACACTTTATTTTAAGGTGACAGTTACATTGTACTTACTCATAAGTACTGAGTAATATCAATTAACTACATGTACTTACTATAGAGTTATGGTTAGGGTTTGGTTTAGGGTTAGTTACTTGTAATTGTGCATGCATAATTTACTGTTTTACTATAGTAAGTACACCCCCTAAAAATAAAGTTTTCCAAATATCCTTTTGAATATTGTGTGCTGTTGAATTGTCCACAAAAAAGGCCAGTTCAAACCAAGAATGATAATGATAACTATACTATAAAAGCATCAACAGCAATGCACAATAATGTTTATTGGAAGCGGTTTATTACTGCAGTTTTGTCGTCTACTAAAAAGTTGATTCTTTTTAATACTGTGTGTATTTTAAATAGTTATTTTTAAAGAGCCTGTCACAAGATGGACTTCAAATTGGAAGTGATCCTAAAACTGATACTTTTTTTGGAGCATTTATTTCAGGAATTCAGTTTAATGCTTTGAGAACAGTCTTAAGAAAAAGTAAGGAATTTAAGAAATGTTAAAAATAAAAAGAATAAAATACAAAAAAAATTTATTCTAAATATTTCATCAATCTGGGCTTAGGAATATGTATAAATAAATTAAATATGGTCAACATTGATTTTATGTTCCATGCTTCATTTTTATTCTCACACATTTTTGTATCAAAAGGACTGAAAAGGTGACTAAACATGTCACTTAGGCACATGCATTTAATCAGCTGACAAGTGCGATCACAGGCCCTTACCGTTTTTGTTGGCGGGTGAGAAGAAGCTAAAAACGGGAGAGAAGATGGTTCCCAGGAGGGTGGTGCGGGGGGGACTGCTCGGGGTTTCTGCCTGCACCTCCAGCTTCCCGTTGGGCTTCACTGGTATACTCTGACCTGTCATAGTATCTGAATAGAAGAAAATGAGAAACATTCAACACCACTAGATCGCTGACAGCCTGCATAACCGTTCACAACAAAGGTCATTTGCATACAGCACTCTTAAAAGAAGAGTAGCCCGTTTATCTGTGAGTGTCAGCACTCCTACCTCCATTGACAGGGCCTTTCCTGCGGGCTCTGGGGTTTGCTCTGCTGGGCAGGTTCCCACCGGTCGGAGTGGATGTGATCAGATTACTGTCCGAATCACAGTCTACGCGGCTTCTCTTAGCAGGAGGGCACTGCTCCACCTGACATTAAGAAATACAGCTCAAATCAAACCCGCAGACTCCACAGAATCATCCCAAAAACCACTTTCAAATCCCAACCTTGACAGCGTTGCCTCTGATGAACCGTTTGATGGTGGAGAAAATGCCCGTGTCTCGTTTCTGCATCTTGCCGTCTTCGGAGGGCAAAGCTTGTTCCACCTCGGAGAGCTTCCTCTTGGTCTTGGCGGTCCGGGCGGACGGGGTGGCGCTCCGCTGCTGAGATGCCTTGCGCACTCTCAGCCTCATTGTCCCAAAAGTCACATGTAAGACTGGAAAAGACAAAACCAGTTCATCGACTGTGAAAAAGGTGCAGAGCAGCACCATGCATATTTGCATAAATTTCATTAATAACATTGAATGCGAGATATTCAGGCTGTTGGGAAATTCCATTCCGGAAATCAGTCATGGCAACTCAAGGAAAACAATCGGATCTCTTCCCTGCTGCCGTTGACAAGAAAGCTCTCCGCAGCACCCTACCCCAGTCTTTAAGAGTGCCACAAAAAGAGGGGGAAACCATCACCCAATCCATGGGGATTTATGTCAGCGCAACTATTGAAGACTGTAATGGGTTAAAACTGGGGACACCTGATTGCAAACCTTCACGCTCTTGCGTATGGGATTTGAGAACAGAAACTTGGAACAGATATTTACGTAGGCGTCCAGTGATCGAATCCGTCTCAGTTGCGCTATGATTCCTCTCCACTATCCTATCAATATGAAAATATTGCCGTGCAATTATGATTTTGCATTTCATTTAATCAATAATTATTAGACAAATGACTTAATATTTAAAGGAAATGAGAATTTTAAAGGACAATTAAGCCATGTGTATTTGTCTAGATCAGGTAGGGATGCACCGTAGGGATGTCAAATTAATTTAAAATAAAAATACACATTCGAATGAAAACATGGTGCATTCAAATTTAAGGTGTGCGTCAGTGGCGAACAACAACTTAGCCTATCCAGCTGAACCCACTTGTGCGGGGAAGATCTCGGTTGCATCAAAACCGTGATGCCGTTCACACAGAATGCATTTTCTGCACTGCTTTTCCATTGTTTTCTATGTAAAGCGCTAGATTGACAGCTTTGACCATTGCACTCGCGTCTTGCAAGGCAGAGCTGCATGTTTAGAAAGCCATGTAAAGTTAAAAGTTGTTCAACTTTTTAAAAACACGTCTCGAAAGTCAAGAAGTTGTGGGGGATCCATTCCACTGCATGTTTTTATATGCAAAAAGTACCATGTGTGATCAGCGCTTCGGCTCTTTGTATTGAACTATGCATAAATATGCAATGCTGTTTTATTCATAATTGTTTATGCAATTTACAAAATTATATTTGATTTATAAACATGATGCACTTTTTTTTTACAGACAGTCATGTTATTTTGTTGATTGAAATAAGAGACCAAGTAACAAATATCGGTATCAGCCAATTGTTGTCTGTAAAAATCGGTATAACATCGACCAAAAAATTCCTATCGGTGCATCCTTAAGATGATTACCAGTAAACTGAAGCACTTTACTACAGCGTTAATTAAATAATCCATTATTTATCGGCTTTAATATATAGGCTTAATTCTCTTATTTCGAGCCGACAGCCATAACATAAAAAATGTACATATATATCAGCCGATATTGTGGCCGATATATCATGCATCCCTAAATAAGGGTTTCCCAAAGGAGGGTTGAGAGCCTCTCGGAGGTCTTGAAGGAACCTGGGGTTTGTTAGTTAATAATTAATAGGTAAATAGTTAATAGCGATAATATCGTAATTGTTGTTTTAACGATGTGCGATTTTACATTATGGAGTATAGCCTATCCCATACACACACACACACACACACAGAGAGAGAGTGCATGCATACCATACTTACATCTCGAAGGCCTATGGCCAGACTAGCACTTTAATGGTGCATTCACACCGCACGAATAGCGCGTCAGGCGCGTAAAAAATTCCTGTGGCGCGAATGAGGCGTAGAGCGCGGCGCGGTAGACGCGAATACGCCTCATTCGTGCGTCAAGTTCGTGAAGCGTCGCGCTGGAATTCGCGCTCGGCTCGCACCTTCTGTGAATATAAAGCCCTAAAGCCTAGCTTTGATTTGATTTTTTTTTCACCTTGCCTGGGAAAACAAGCGAGCGTTGGGACGGCGTCGCTCTCTATTTGTGCGCACTTTTCGCGCAACTACATTTAAAATAACGAACGTGAGAGCGCAAACATGTGAACGGCTGAGACGAAGTCGGTTATCGTGGCAATATCATTGCAGCACCTCTATAAAAGTCCTGGATGGACAGCATTTCTATAAAGCTACTGATACATACGATAAACCAGGAAGAATTAAACAATTTATTACTGATATGGATTAAGAAAATAGAATGATTACAAAGTCTAACATCAGCCTTTTTTGAACTGTCATTATTAAATGTATTATAATTATAATTTTACAATAACTCGAATTAATATGAAATTGTTATTTTCTAAATACTGTATATACATTAAAACAAAACCTAAACAATGATGTACATAAAAAAGAAAAAACTGATTTATTTTTAATCTAATTCCCTGACATTCCCCGCTTCTGATTTGCAGACACACTGAGAGGGCGGGGCACTACGTAAACAACGACAAACGAAAAGGCCAATCATTTCGCAAGAACGCGAGTATTTTGCTTATGTCTCAGAATGCTTGACACAACAGTAGTAAACCTTCTTAAAATGTACGGTTTTTTTTTTTTTTTATGTGCTCAAGATTTCTCATAATATAACCAACTTATTGTTTAACTTACAGCTCTTATCCTTAACTTTGTCTACACTTTTTAGCTACCGTCATGCACATTGATAGTCAGTATCCGAACTATAAATACAGATCTTCCCCTCTAAGTAATTGTACTGTCTAGGCAGTGCAATACTACAATTGGAAGCGACAGACGTATTAGCGTTTCCAATTTTGGTGTTTTATGCACTTACATTTCTAAATGTTTTCAATGATTTCAAATATTTTTATCAACTGTCATAAAACGGATTTACTGCTAAAGGGAAAACAAGCGAGCGTTGGGACGGCGTCGCTCTCTATTTGTGCGCACTTTTCGCGCAACTACATTTAAAATAACGAACGTGAGAGCGCAAACATGTGAACGGCTGAGACGAAGTCGGTTATCGTGGCAATATCATTGCAGCACCTCTATAAAAGTCCTGGATGGACAGCATTTCTATAAAGCTACTGATACATACGATAAACCAGGAAGAATTAAACAATTTATCACTGATATGGATTAAGAAAATAGCATGATTACAAAGTCTAACATCAGCCTTTATGAACTGTCATTATGAAATGTATTATAATTATAATTTTACAATAACTCGAATTAATATGAAATTGTTATTTTCTAAATACTGTATGTACATTAAAACAAAACCTAAACAATGATGTACATAAAAAAAAAAAAAAACTGATTTATTTTTAATCTAATTCCCTGACATTCCCCGCTTCTGATTTGCAGACACACTGAGGGGGCGGGGCACTACGTAAACAACGACAAACGAAAAGGCCAATCATTTCGCAAGAACGCAAGTATTTTGCATATTTCTCAGAATGCTTGTCACAACAGTAGTAAACCTTCTTAAAATGTACGTTTTTATAATTTTTTTTATGTGCTCAAGATTTCTCATAATATAACCAACTTATTGTTTAACTTACAGCTCTTATCCTTAACTTTGTCTACACTTTTTAGCTACCGTCATGCACATTGATAGTCAGTATCCGAACTATAAATACAAGTCTTCCCCTCTGAACTAATGTACTGTCTAGGCAGTGCAATACTACAATTGGAAGCGACAGACGTATTAGCGTTTCCAATTTTTGTGTTTTATGCACTTACATTTCTAAATGTTTTCAATGATTTCAAATATCTTTATCAACTGTCATAAAACGGATTTACTGCTAAAGGCATGAAATTAGGAGGGATCAACTGATCGTTTGATTGATTAAGCCAAATATTGTACACAAATTATGAAATGAATTGTATGTTTTAGGTTGGTTTTCAGTTTGTTTATTAGCTAAGTTCTCTCACTTTTCCAGTGTGTTTGTCACCATGGTAACTGATTGCTTTAGTTCTGTTCAGGTGTGTTTAGTTAATTAACCCCTCTAGTTTGCTGTCTTTTTAAGCCCTGTGTTGGTACCAGTTCTTTGTCAGTTCTACGTCATTTTATGTTGGTTGTTCTGTTCCTGATCCCTGTTCCCGAGATTCTGTTTTGAGTTTATTTCTAAATAAAGACTTCTGCACTTAGATCCTGTTTCAGCTCTGCTTGCTTTTAGAAAATCAGAGTGTTTTCTCTCACATGGAGTGGAGTAAATACAGACAGCTTTGAGTAGGGAAATACAGTGGATATAAAGTCTACACACAGCTGATAACACATGGTATACTCCAAGTACCAGAAAGATTAATGTTTTGGAATAGCCCAACCAGAGCCCAAAACTAAATCTTATAGACCACAGGAGATGCCCTCAAAATTGGACAAATCCCGAAGTCAAAATATTCCCAAGTCAAGATGACTCCTGTCCTAACATACTGAGTGCAGTAATAAAAAAATCAAAGGGAGTTTTTATTTTATTTTATTTTTTAAATCAACTTCACAAATCAAATTCTTTCTGTGGGATGTGGTATTGCAAACATTTATGACAAGGCTAAGCAATAGGTAGAAAAGCACACACAAAAAAAAAAAAATTATATGTACCCTGAATACACAGGGTACATTATTTTTGACTAGAGCTTTTTTGGAAATGATACACAACAAAAACATTCTGCTCATAAATGATAATTAACCTTTTATTTCTCATATCACATCTCATGTGTGCTAACTTACATGTTTTGATGTTGTGTTCGCGCCAGCGCGACTGCTATCTAAATTTTGATCGGCAGGAAAAATGGTCCAACGTATTGTTCAGTTTGTAATGCGTATTGCGTACCGAACCGAAAGCCAACGGTTCAATATGAATACGTGTATCGTTACCAGTGGCGGTTCTAGACCACAGTAACTGGGGGGGCCAGGCAGGGGCCACTTGTGCTTTTAGGGGGCACACCTTTAACATTCATCTTAACCTATTTTCAGTATTATTTCAAGTCATTTTTCACCATGTCATGCATGACTGCAATCTCTAGAAAAAGCTAATAAATTATATTAACTAAGCTAATAAAACAATTTAAATTCAAATGAATGTTTCATTATGTTTAATTGTAGTGTGATATAATGATCAATAATAACACATTTTTAGCATCTAAGCACATATAGGCACTTTTTTACACCTGGGGTGGGCGATATGGCAATAATATCATATCACGATTTTTTTTTTTTCAGGAAAATCACGATTTTATCACGATTCTTTTTTCATGTTGGTTTTACTATTTTGCAAGTGACTGAGCATTACAGCCAAACTAATTTCCCTATTTTAAAAACAAAGCCTTATAGGTAACAAAATATAGGTAACAAAATATAAAATAAAAAAGAATGGCAGACATTTAGGCCAAAGTGGCGAAGATAAAAATCTTTGTCACTATTTTCTTTGTTATTAAAAATTAAGAACAGAGATACATATTACACATACACAACTTAATATACAAATGAAATAAACAGTGCTTTATTTTTTCAGCTATAGGTGTATTTAACAGTAGAATTGAAGAAAGTAATTAAAGGAACAAATATGAAAATAAAACACAACAGACTTAAAGCTCCAGTCAAGAGCAGTGAATGATTTCCTCTGTGTGTTTTGTTGTTTTATTAACATTAAAGGGATAGTTCTCCCCCCAAAAATCCCTTAAGTTGTTTTAAACCTGAATAAGTTTCTTTCTTCTGTTGAAAATAAACGTTATTTGAAAGAATGTGAGTAACTAAACAGTTGATGTACCCCTGTGACTTCCATAGTATATTTTTTTCCTACTATGTATGGAAGTCAATGGGGACCAGCAACTGTTTGGTTTTGGGTGAACAAGCGGCAGCATGTTTATTATTAGGGCTACTGTCTCTTTAAGAACTGCACGCGACGCGTCTAATATACACGCATATGACAAGCAGATTTTAATTAATTTTCTCTGTTTGCTTTCACTTTAGACATAACCAACTTTATGTAAACATTGTCTGTATTTGACAGTATTAGCGCAATATAAGACTCAAAAGATAACTTAGTCCAGTAACAGGCTTTTAGTGCATGTGCGCGTCGAGTGTACGCGCTCAGTAAAGCGCATATTTGAACAGCGCATCAGCAGCGAATGACATGTTTAACCGGCAAGGCTTTAAAGCACATGCAAATAATGAACTTTTGTGAACTGCAGTGTCCCGTTCCTCTGCGTTAACATTTGATGTGAATATACGTCGTGCTGCAGTGTAGCCTATAGATGAAGGCGCCGCAACTGATTAAATGCGCAGTTGTCTGGTGTGATTTTACGATTCCAAATTTAGGGGGGGCAGAGGGGGGGGCCAAGCTTGGTGACACGGGGGCACTGCCCCCCCCCCAGAACCGCCACTGGTTACACCCCTATATATAATTTATTTCTGTGATCAAAGCTGAATTTTCAGCATCATTACTCCAGTCTTCAGTGTCATTATAATTTTACAATAACTCGAATTAATATGAAATTGTTATTTTCTAAATACTGTATGTACATTAAAACAAAACCTAAACAATGATGTACATTAAAAAAAAAACCAACTGATTTATTTTTAATCTAATTCCCTGACATTCCCCGCTTCTGATTTGCAGACACACTGAGGGGGCGGGGCACTACGTAAACAACGACAAACGAAAAGGCCAATCATTTCGCAAGAACGCAAGTATTTTGCATATTTCTCAGAATGCTTGTCACAACAGTAGTAAACCTTCTTAAAATGTACGTTTTTATCATTTTTTTTATGTGCTCAAGATTTCTCATAATATAACCAACTTATTGTTTAACTTACAGCTCTTATCCTTAACTTTGTCTACACTTTTTAGCTACCGTCATGCACATTGATAGTCAGTATCCGAACTATAAATACAGATCTTCCCCTCTGAGTAATTGTACTGTCTAGGCAGTGCAATACTACAATTGGAAGCGACAGACGTATTAGCGTTTCCAATTTTTGTGTTTTATGCACTTACATTTCTAAATGTTTTCAATGATTTCAAATATCTTTATCAACTGTCATAAAACGGATTTACTGCTAAAGGGAAAACAAGCGAGCGTTGGGACGGCGTCGCTCTCTATTTGTGCGCACTTTTCGCGCAACTACATTTAAAATAACGAACGTGAGAGCGCAAACATGTGAACGGCTGAGACGAAGTCGGTTATCGTGGCAATATCATTGCAGCACCTCTATAAAAGTCCTGGATGGACAGCATTTCTATAAAGCTACTGATACATACGATAAACCAGGAAGAATTAAACAATTTATCACTGATATGGATTAAGAAAATAGCATGATTACAAAGTCTAACATCAGCCTTTATGAACTGTCATTATGAAATGTATTATAATAATAATTTTACAATAACTCGAATTAATATGAAATTGTTATTTT
The DNA here is from genome assembly GCF_963993115.1 of Abramis brama. Taxonomy (NCBI): domain Eukaryota; kingdom Metazoa; phylum Chordata; class Actinopteri; order Cypriniformes; family Leuciscidae; genus Abramis; species Abramis brama. Next base: position 16,814,870 of record NC_139982.1, on the reverse strand, counting down.
CTAAATACTGTATGTACATTAAAACAAAACCTAAACAATGATGTACATAAAAAAAAAAAAAAAAAACTGATTTATTTTTAATCTAATTCCCTGACATTCCCCGCTTCTGATTTGCAGACACACTGAGGGGGCGGGGCACTACGTAAACAACGACAAACGAAAAGGCCAATCATTTCGCAAGAACGCAAGTATTTTGCATATTTCTCAGAATGCTTGTCACAACAGTAGTAAACCTTCTTAAAATGTACGTTTTTATCATTTTTTTTATGTGCTCAAGATTTCCCATAATATAACCAACTTATTGTTTAACTTACAGCTCTTATCCTTAACTTTGTCTACACTTTTTAGCTACCGTCATGCACATTGATAGTCAGTATCCGAACTATAAATACAAGTCTTCCCCTCTGAACTAATGTACTGTCTAGGCAGTGCAATACTACAATTGGAAGCGACAGACGTATTAGCGTTTCCAATTTTTGTGTTTTATGCACTTACATTTCTAAATGTTTTCAATGATTTCAAATATCTTTATCAACTGTCATAAAACGGATTTACTGCTAAAGGCATGAAATTAGGAGGGATCAACTGATTGTTTGATTGATTAAGCCAAATATTGTACACAAATTATGAAATGAATTGTATGTTTTAGGTTGGTTTTCAGTTTGTTTATTAGCTAAGTTCTCTCACTTTTCCAGTGTGTTTGTCACCATGGTAACTGATTGCTTTAGTTCTGTTCAGGTGTGTTTAGTTAATTAACCCCTCTAGTTTGCTGTCTTTTTAAGCCCTGTGTTGGTTCCAGTTCTTTGTCAGTTCTACGTCATTTTATGTTGGTTGTTCTGTTCCTGATCCCTGTTCCCGAGATTCTGTTTTGAGTTTATTTCTAAATAAAGACTTCTGCACTTAGATCCTGTTTCAGCTCTGTTTTTAGAAAATCAGAGTGTTTTCTCTCACATGGAGTGGAGTAAATACAGACAGCTTTGAGTAGGGAAATACAGTGGATATAAAGTCTACACACAGCTGATAACACATGGTATACTCCAAGTACCAGAAAGATTAATGTTTTGGAATAGCCCAACCAGAGCCCAAAACTAAATCTTATAGACCACAGGAGATGCCCTCAAAATTGGACAAATCCCCAAGTCAAAATATTCCCAAGTCAAGATGACTCCTGTCCTAACATACTGAGTGCAGTAATAAATCAAAGGGAGTTTTTTTTTGTTTTTTTTAAATCAACTTCACAAATCAAATTCTCTGGTATTGCAAACATTTATGACAAGGCTAAGCAATAGGTAGAAAAAAAAAAAGGAAAAAAAAAATTATATGTACCCTGAATACACAGGGTACATTATTTTTGACTAGAGCTTTTTTGGAAATGATACACAACAAAAATATTCTGCTCATAAATGATAATTAACCTTTTATTTCTCATATCACATCTCATGTGTGCTAACTTACATGTTTTGATGTTGGGCAGCGTTGTTGTGTTCGCGCCAGCGCGACTGCTATCTAAATTTTGGTCGGCAGGAAAAATGGTCCAACTTTTGTAATGCGTATTGCGTACCGAACCGAAAGCCAACAGCTCAATACGAATACGTGTATCGTTACACCCCTATATATAATTTATTTCTGTGATCAAAGCTGAATTTTCAGCATCATTACTCCAGTCTTCAGTGTCACATGATCCTTCAGAAATCATTCTAATATGATATAGGTCTATGAATAATGCTCAAAAAGCATTCATTATTAGTATCAATGTTGAAAACAGTTATTTACATTTTTTAGGATTCTTTGATGAATAGAATGATCTTTTTATTTTTTGTAGAAAGCCTTTCTTTAAAGTGAATTTCGTTTTGTATAAATTGTATCATAATTTTAATCAATGTTTCATCAACCAGTTGCCTGGATTTAAGAAAGAAGCAAATATAGCAGATAATATAATCATGGAGGCGTCGGCGAGATTGCATTTGCTTGTGAACTGAAGCTCGTCTCGACGTGCAGATTCTAAATATTTTAAATTATTGAATGATTTTATTATGTTTTAATGTTATATGAAATGTTACCATTAGTTATTTTCTCATTTTATGTCATTAACATGAAAAAAAAAAGCGACTCGGAGACTCCATACGGGCTCATGTTGGAGACCACTGCTCTACGTGATGTAGTCTTGTAGATTAGACTAACGTTTTTACTGCGTGATTTAGTCTTTATTTATATCATTTAGTAATAAATATCACAAGAATGCAGTTTTTCTCCAAATATCAGCTTGATAAAACAAATGTGATATTGATTTTATACAAGTTTAATAAACAAGAAGTTAATATTAAGTGACTTATTTTAGACACCATATTGCCTGTTTTTACTCTATTTCGCCAAAGAAAATAGTTCAAAACAAAGCCACACGCGGCAGTGTTTCCTTACTGAGTGAATCAGCTTTTTGAACGAATCAGTTGACTAGGATAGATTAAGATAGTCAAATGCTTCTTTCCTTGAGTGAATCAGCCGTTTGAATGAATGGTTGAATCTCAATGATTCGCTCATTAACAGTGACTTGCTGCCACCTACTGGCGGTTTCAATTTCACATTTAAAGTTTCTTTACTTGTTTTAAATATCAATATTGTAAAGATGAATTTTGTTAATACTGATTTCATTTGATTGGTAACAGCCCTATTGTGTCTTATTTTTATAATAGAATTTGACTAAATTTATGAAATTGACACAAAAGATGATGCATGCAGATAATTAGGTTTAAAAAATGGCTTTATAAAAGGTATAAATGCCCATATTAGGTAAAAATCTATTGAAACATATTGGAAAAAATTATTTCTGTCACTGCTGTGAACTGACCACCACACAGAGTATGAAGAATATCAAAACTTTAGGAGTCGGCTGTCCATGGCAGTCCTAAACCTGCCAAAGTACAAACACAATAAACACACTCAAGCAAAATAATCGCCTAATAATCGTTATCGAGAAAATAGATATAATTTGTCAATATCACACACCCCTATTGTCAAGTAATTTTATTTTACATTTTATTTGTAATTTACAACAGTAGGCTAATATATTTGTCTTCATCTTTGTAATTTAAGCTAAAACATAATATAATTAATAATAATAACTAAAAAGTTGAGTTCACTTTAAAGTCCAGCTACAAAGTCAACATAAAATCAGATAAAATATTTTATCCATTTACATCCACGTCATGTGACCGAAATCAGAAAACCGTGAATGTACAAATGTGTTGTTAAATTAATAAAATAAATTAACTTAAAATCTCAGGGGAAAAATATTATACATCTAAGGGGTTCAGTTGACAAAAAAAATGTCCAAAAGCACCAGTTTATGGCTCTTTTTGTAAACTTTCTAGTAAAAACAAACAAAAAACAAGTGACATTGAAACAAAGGATTATATTATTAGAATATCATAAAAAAAAAAAAAAATATATATATATATATATATATATATATATATATATATATAGTGCTCTAATACATCCAGGATTCATAAAAAAAATTTATATTCAATATTTAGAACGAGCTATTAAACCACTGCATCTTAAATATTTAATCAGATTAAAAAAACAGCAGTGTGTTGGTGAGAATTTACACATTCATACTGATGCGAAATAAATGTAGAAATCGTTTTTTTATGATTTTGTGTGTTCAAATAACCATTGGTATGTGCCGTGGAAACAAACTAGTGTAAGTCTTCAGAATCAGATGTGCTGAAGTGGGCGGGGGTGAATCATGTCTCCTTCTCCGCTTGTTGAATCTAAACAAATGTAGCTTGCCATTAGCCTGCCGGTCATTTCTACCACATTTCCGTGATGTAAAACTGTTTACATTTATGAGCCAACACAATACACCACTAAAAATATTAGCTACTTGAGTATTTTTGTCAGTTCGCGCCTCCAAGCTGCATTATTAAACAAAAAATGGTCGCGCACAAGTTAGCAAGCAGCCAAACGGTTTTAACATCAAAGCAAAAAAAAAAAAAAAAAAAATTCGCCAACAACAGTCGCCCGTAAAATAGCACCAGAGATTTCAAGCTACCCACGTAATTTTTTCCCGTCTAAATAACACATTTTATTTTGATGGTAATATTTGAGCACGAGGGTGTTTTGACGACTAGCGCTAACACAGATGACTTGTTGGCTGTCTCGCGACACCCGCGCTCTGCGTCTCGTTGCTCGCGCTCGAGCCTTTTTCACACTGTAAACACGCACGGAGAAAGAGATGGTTTTATTGATCCTATGACGTTATATTTATAAATTAGTATAAATAGAAATGCCGTATAAAACATTAGCACTGCTCCGTCTTCATCTGCATGAAGAACATATTCTCACATAAGGAGGGGGCGAGTCGTGAAGACGCGAGATTTCAAAGCACTGCGACCGTGGCGTAGGGTTAAATATTTATTTTTGCCTGTACGTGATCAAAATATTTTCGGTAAAACACTTACATGCCAGGGGTCGCGACGACACGATCCAGAGATGGTTGTGGATCTGGCCACGGCGGCTAAAGCGGACCGCGCGAGTGTCTGTCGGTCGCTTCTCCGGCCGAGAGTGAGTCACTGAGCGACAGATAGATCTGATACAGCTGCTCGGGACGCCATTTCCCGCCTCCTCTCAGAGGGATTCTTGCGAAGAACCCGGATGGTGCTGTGCACTACCGCGCATGCGCACAGATACTGGCGGAAGGTCAAATCTATATCTATCTATCTATCTGTCTGTCTTATTATCTAAATATTCAAGAGTCAAAATACAGACTTCATAAAGAACCTGCTCTTTATTTTCACATTTTAAAAATGCATTGCTTTCTGAATGAGATGAAAAAGTTATGCAAGGACAGCTCACAAGTAGAATGTTTTTTTTAATACATTGATGCTGTAGCCTGAACTATTTTATAGCACTGTAATTAAAAATTGTACAAAGCTATCAAACTATATTTTAAAGCAGGCATCTCTGGATATTAATTTGTGCAAGTCAAGACAACAAACAGGAATTTGTTCAAATTTGAAAACAAATACATTTTTACTCTGTTCCCTTTCAAGGTTTGTTCTATTTCATTCCCAAATGCATGATGGTCCGGTATGGTCCTGGGCCTCCCCAAATTCCCCTTAAGGAAGAAAAACAAAAAAAAGGAAGAGAAAAATTGTCAGGCTTATAATCAAAAGGGTAAGTTGAGATCAGTACTAGATCAGCAGTACTCACTTGAGAAGGCCATGCCAATACAAGTGAGGCATGAAATCAGCTTTCATGTGGTACATGACCCTGCTCTCTTTACTTTGGTCCACAGGGAACGTCTCCAGCGGCTGCCCGTCATAATCAAATTCTGCCAAGATGACTGTGTTGAAGCTTGTAACCAGAGGGCATGAGGTGTAGCCATCATACTGCAACATGCACAAAACAATTAGCATTTATTATTTATAATTAGTATGCAATAAGTAATATTTAGCTATTTAGAATGATTAATTTAATTATTTATTAGTATATCCTTAATCCAATTAATGTATGAATATATGCATTATTTATGTACATATGAATGTACTTGCTACCTGTATGTGTAGTTATATAAGAAAACACTGTAAAAAAAAAAAAAAAAAATCTAACCTCCCCAACTCAAAATTTTCTAGTGATTGGTCACATCTAAATTTTTCAATTGGTTCAATGTATTATTTCTCATTGAGCCAATGTTAACAGACTATTGCAACAATTGATTAAATTAATTGTACAGAATTTCACTTTTAGATGTGACCAGTCACTAGAAACTTTTGAGTTGGGCAGGTTAGAAATTTTTTACATTGTGTGTGAAATTATTCTATCCCACAATTCAATGCACTGGACTTAATTTTTCTGTGCGTGACAAAAGAGTGACAAATGAACCAGAAGTAATAATAGCCACAAATTATTTTAGGATATTTATTTTAGGATAGTAGATGGCAGATAAGTTAAAGAGTAATAGATTGGTGCTGGGATGACTTAAGTTTTAGCACTTCTGGTTCCATCGTCCCAAAGTCAATGTTTAAAAAAAAAAAAAATGTATGGACTTTTGGTTAATGCTTGAAATAAGGTCTGTGGTGAACACAACCTCAAGATATTTTCACGTTTTATTCAGCGATATAAAATACACCAGTAATACCCTCTTGTCTTGGGTTATTTAAAGCTTTTACTTGTCTTGTAAAAGGGGGTTGCTAACGAGTATCTTAATGGGACTACAGAGGTTGTCGGGGACATTAAACGTCATCAGTCGAACTCATCTATTCACTAGTCCGCTTTCACATTTTTTCTCGTTGTGTTTATAATCGCACTCTTGCAATCTATTATAACTCAAACTTTCAGGAGAATACGTTTTTAAACAAAGACTGAAAGAGTTGTCAAGCTTAGTTGAAGTCATGCGACAAAAATACATCATCACCGCATCACTCTATATTAGGACTGGATCCATGTCAGACTCAAAGCCAGTATGCAGTATGATTATGTAATTGTTTATTTTAATACTGCGCCCCCTGGTGGTGTTCATTTAGATAACACAGGAAATAGAGATTGAGGAGCAAAAGTTTTTTGCCAACAGACAGTATAGCACTTCCACAGAGGCAAAGCACATTAATGTTTATCCTCAAACATACTTACCGCCTTATCCGGCGTCTGTTTCTTCATAACTCTGCTGATGGTTCGGTCGAGTACAGCAGACTGTGCAGCTGCAGAAGATTATAGTCATGATTCTCCTGGTCATCTCATTTCAGTGAAACAACTCTCATTACATAAATCGTCTCTAAATGAAAGGGAAATCACTTCACAAGAAACTTCTAATTGTGGAAAACGGAAAAAGAAAAACAGGTTCAAGAATCTGTCTGATGAGTACTGAAAATTAAGAAAAGGTTTAATGAGCTCCTACTTTTCCCAGAGAGCACCACAATAATTACATAATATCAAAAAACATTTATAATCAGAAAATGTATTTAAAGAAGAGTTTTTTTTCGGTGTTTTACCTACTGCTGCTGCCGTTTTGGACGTGGGTAGATTGGTGCAGTCTCCGATACCAAATACATTGGCATACGTATTATGCTGAAGGTTGTACTTATTTACATCCAGCCAGCCGGCCGCATCCTCCAATGAGGAGCCTTTCAGCGCTGCGGGTGGTCCCATCGGAGGGGTAACGTGGATCATCTCGTACTATGACCAAGATGAAGGGTTTGTGACACACTCAATCTACAGCAAACAGAACTGAATGTGTGTTGTGTGTGACAAATTTAACAATTGCTACCTTGAAAACCTCCGTCTCCCCAGGTTTGTCCAGATTCTCAAAAACAGCTTCCTGTTGGTCTGCCCTGACCTCGATGAGGTTCTGCCTGAGGTTTATATTAAGGTCCCGTTTCTTCACAATCTCCCACAAGGCATCTGCATATTTCTTGACCCCAAACAGCACTGGTAAGGAGGTGTTGAAAATAATGTTGGCTTTGGACCTTTTTCCTGTCTAAAAAAAACCCAAAACATTGTTTAAAAACGTTATCAATTCTTTGATTATTATTGGTCATTTGGAGTCTTAAATGTATTGTGGCAGTACCATGGTTTTAAGTGTTAATACTATGGTACTAAATTATATTAATTTACCATTGGGTTTACATGGCTCTCCAAGCTACTTCGAATAAAATAAAATAAAACATGGTATAGCCACGAAACATGTACAAAATACATGGTGTTGCCATGATATATGCCCAAAAATCATGGTATTATCCTTGGTTGTGTCCACGAATCATGGTATTACCATGGTACATGTCCAAAATACATGGTTTTACTATATGATATATGCCCAAAAAACATGTTATTATCCTTATTCATGTCCACAGAATATGGTATTGCCATGATACATAAACAACAAATACATGGTGTTACCCTGATGTGCCCCCCCAAAAACATGGTTTTACACTTATTTGTGTCCACAAAACATGGTATTACCATTGTACAGGTCCAAAATACATGGTGTTACTATATGATATATGCCCAAAAAGCATGGTTTTATCCTTATTCATGTCCACAGAATATGGTATTGCCATGATATATGTAAAAAATGCATGGTATTATCATGATATGTGGCCCAAAAACATGGTATTACCCTTGTTCATGTCCACAAAACATGGTATTGCCATGATACATGTACTAAAATACATGATGTTACCATGATATGTCCCCAAAAACATTATATTACCAATATGTCCAAAAATATAGTAATAGCATGATATTTCTGTAGGTGTATTAATAAAAGGTGATGATTAATGTACAATGGGATTTACAACACAATGCGTAGATCAAGAATGAAACCTTTCTCAGGTAGGTATCCGAGAGATACATGATTTTCTGAGGAGCTCCTCCACATTTGATGGGAGTTTTTGGTAAGGTGAACAAAGCATTTCCCTCCTTAAAGTTTCTCAAGGCATTCCACGTCTTTTCCACTGTTTTCACAGAGTAGTTTGAACCAATTTTGGGATGTTCAAAAGCTTCTGGCAGGCCCTTGATCTGGAATAAGCAGAAATAATTCAATTGGATTGATGCTTTGAGAAGAAAACTATCTAATATAGTTAATATAGATAGTGGTATCTAACGTACCACTTTAAATTGTTAACCCAGGATCCTTTTTAACCCTGAGTTTATTAATCCAGAGTTAACTTATTCCATGTTTCACACTGTGTAAACAGGTACAGTTTCATATTTCTTTGCATAAACAGAGTCATGTCAGGTATGAATAAAAAAATAAAAAAACAGAACAAAGGTTGAAATTGTACTTAACCTTTGATATCAAGACTGACAGACAAATGTATTTAACATGACATTAAGATTGGAAACATCCTCTGGACTGATTTGGCAATAACACCACACCCAAACTGTTAATAAAAAAAAGCTTTCCGAGAATGTTTCCTCTCAAACAAAACAAGCACTACATCCAGTAAAGGTTTCACATCATGCACATGAAAACAGAAAACGAGCAATTCAGTCTATATGAATGACATTAATAACATACCTTTTCAAAGTGCAGTTCAAGCCCAAGAGCCACAATCAGATAATCATAGGAAATCTGAGAGAAGAAAACAGTTACATATAATCAGTAAAAAATACTAAAGCTAGGTTTAGTTTGATTTAAGTGAGCATTCTGAATTATCTTGCAATTTATCAAAGGTAATATGACATTCCTTTTGATTTTGCAACATGTTCTGCTCTGATTATTTTATAACAACACACCTTCAGGGTTCAATAAAATGTGCACTGACTGTACTCATGCAAGATCACAATGACGCCACAAAAATTCCCAGCATTACCCTATACTAATCATATGCAGAAAAGCACTGCTCTTTCACAACACAGACGCGTTAATCGTGTAACTATCAACTTAAATACCGTTCCATACCTTTTTCCCAGAGTCTGTGTGGACAGAGTTGTTCTCAGGGTCAAATTCTGCCACTTTGGACTTGACCCACGTCACCCCTGATGGGATCACACTCGCTGTTGATCGCGCAGAGGAAGCAACCGTTTTAGCCCCTGCGCCAACTAACGTCCATATAGGCTGATAGTAATGCGTCTGGAATCAAAAATGCATTAAATGTCATGCTGAGTTTTGAAGAATTGAATAAAAGTCTCTTCTGCTCACCAAGGCTGCATCAAACACAGTAAAAACAGTAATATTGTGAAAAAATATTACTATTTAAAATAACTGTTTTACATTTGAATATATTTTAAAATGTAATTTAATCCTGTGATCAAAGCTGTATTTTCAGCAGTCTTCAGTGTCACATGATCCTTCAGAAATCATTCTAATATGCAAATTGTTTTATTATAATCAATATTGAAAACAGTTATATTTTTGTGGAAACTGTGATACTTTTTTTTTCTGGATTCTTTGATGAATAGAAAGATCAAAAGAACAGCATTTATTTGAACTAGAAATCTATATTGTAACATAAAAGTCACTTTTGATCAATTTACAGTAAAGTGTCCTTGCTGATTTCTTTAAAAACAAAAAAAAGTCTTACAAACCGCAAAGCTTTAGAACGGTACATGTCCATACAGTAGACATGCTCTAAACAGGAACTTGTTAAACCTGAATCCCAGTATGTGATGTACGTGACTCCTCGAGAACAACCAGGCACATGTTGATCTCTTAAAGGAGCAGTTCAACTAAAAATGCTCTGCTGCATTGTACCTCGCTAGGCTCCACGATGGCCACGTTCTCCGCGCCAACTTTTCTTTTCAGGCGTGCGGCCATGGCTATGCCACCGCTCCCTCCACCGAGCACGAGAACTTTGTAGTGGTCTTTAGCGGCCAGCCCAGAGCTGGTGTGAATGTGTGAGTTGATGACAGAGGAAACTCTGCAGTACTGCCTGGACAACAGCAGCAGCTGTGGGTGTAGAACGCCTGCCATGCTGAGCACTGACGGGAGAAAACCAGAGGGAAATATGCACACAATTACAGACAGAAACAATTTTTGCAACGACCTGATGCTAGTTCCTTTTTTTTTTTACAACTTAGGAGGTTGTAGTAACCACAGTTAGGCAACCAATTTGGTTAACCTCAGCTGTTGATTTTTCTCTTAGACCACTTTAATCAATCACAAAACACCGATGAACAAACTACAGAGAGAAATAAATATATTAAATAAAAATATTAATCAGGATGAAAACAAAACCAAAAAAAAAAAAAAAAAAAAAAATTTTTTATATATATGTATTGTTTTATTTTGATACCATTTTGATCCAATATCATGTTCACATAAAATATTAGTTCCCGGTGAGAATATTCATCATAGCCAGCACATATATCCAGAGCCCCATACAAGAAACAGATCATGGCCACAAATTAAAGGGTTAGTTCACCCAAAAATTAAAATGTTGTCATCATTTTACTCACCCTCAAGTTGTTCCGCACCTGTATGAGTTTCTTTCTTCTGTTGAACATAAAAGAAGATATTTTAAAGAATTTTGGTAATCAAACAGTTGACGGTAGCCATTGACTTCCATAGTATGAAAAATAAAATACTATGTAAGTCAATGGCTGCTGTTAACTGGTTACCAATATTCTTTAAAATATCTTCTTTTATGTTCAAATCGAAGAAAGAAACTCATACAGGTGCGGAACAACATGAGGGTGATTAATGATGACAACATTTTAATTTTTGGGTGAACTCTACTTTTAAGAATTAGTTGCTACGCCTTAATAATTCATGGCTTGAGTTAAATCTCCAAACATTTAACACTTTAAAGAGGTTGTGCTGACATGTTCTCAAAAGTTCTTGTGGTGATGTTCCCAAAAAGACTATTGTGTAATCTAGTCTTCTTGTAATAACGTAAAATTTCAACAGTTCTGTAATCTTTAAAAATGAAAAGAATGAGAATAGTACGCTACATTTAGAGATCTTGCATGCATCTACTTGCCTTTTTATTTTCAAAGCTGAGCGTAGAAAGAGAGTCCTCACGTCTGTTGGATGAAACACCCTGGTACATAGTCAAAAACATATTCACTATCATTCCAACCCATCACATCTTACAGTTAAACTAAAGCTGAGTCATGATACCTGGCATTTTACATGGATGTGGCTCAAAAACTATTGAGCTGCCTTCCTAGGCATCATTGTTTCTAATCATTTAGTGAGCAGCCTATCTGAACAGTGTTTTTCTGTAGTCAGTTATACTGTCTAGCTATGAAAGGACATTCCATTGTCATTGACAATACAGACCCTTTTTGTTTTAAATTCACATCAATAACATTTAAGCATGGAAATGTAGGATATCAATGCTGACTACATAAGTTTGATGTCTGCAATTATTATTTTTACGCTTCAAGTCAGCTGTAAAGCCTACGTGCGTAGTCAAATTGCTAACAGCTGCTTGTGTAACGTTACAGGATAACAATAAACAACATAATCCTATACACGGTGTAGTAGTAAATCCTTATTTTTGACATATCAAACATTAAACTCGGGTCAAATAAGGTCTTACCAGAGTCAAAGCGATGTCTATGAGACAGCTCTTGCAACTGTCAATGATACAGTATCAATGCGGGTTGTTTTCCTGGTTCAGCCCAGTTTGACGTGTGGACTTTATTACTCAACAGTCAGTAACGTTGCGCGATGATGTAATATGTGCATGTCATAATTCTTTATTCAAGCTAATTCTTATTTTATAGCGCTTGATCTACTGTATGTCCGGTATTTACGGTAGTACTGTAACGTTACGTGAGAACTTTGCACGCACGAGCAGACGAAAGTTAATAATATCATGCCGCCGTGATCGTCCTGAAGGGGTCGCTACTGCATTTCCATCAGGTGCTGCTTATTATCATCAAACGTTACTGAATTATTAGACTGAATTACAGCACCCATCATACTGAAGACTAATAACATTAAATAACCTAACTTTAAACATATTAATTAAAATCTCAGATAAAATAAATTATTTATTATTATACTAACACTTAAGCTATAACATGTACAGTATATTGCATATAGCAAGTTCTATTTTTTACACAGATAACCCAAAAAGTTTTGAAAAGACGTTCCCAATAATCCCGGCACCTATTGTAGGTTGGTATTATGGTGTTACGTTAACATTATATATCAGTTAAAAATATCGATGGTAATATACAGTCAAATATTCAGACTACAGCAAATTAGCATGTTTTTATATGCTTTAATAAAAAATAAAAATACAAACAAGTTTGTTCTTAAATGAAAACCGAATGTGTTTATTCATTCACGGTTTGTTTACGTTTTGATCGTAAGCTGTAACCTTCCGCAAAACGGTTGTGTGTGCGTGCGCGCGCGCGTGAGAGCGCGAGAGAGCAGGAGGTGATTTAAGGATCTGTCTAGTGTTTTCTCTGCTTAATTTCTTATGGACGATTTACTCCACCCTGTCTCCGTAGCAGAGCCATAAATGAATGGATGGAGCTTGTTTTCGGTAAGCGCTGTATGTTGTACATTGCATGTTGTGAATGATGGATCATGATAGTGTACCTATACACCGCATTTATGAGCGATGAGCGGGTCTGACGGGCACGCGTTTCTTTCAGTGACATAATATTGGCTTGTTATTGCATTCTGTAGCAGATTTTATACATAAAATGTCAATGTATTGTAATTATCGGTCTTATTTTACATCTGTGTGCCACTTAAGGTTGACCAATTGAGACTGTACAACTGAGGTAACGTTAACGTATTTTACCTTGGGTCTGCATGGCTATTTCGTCTATTTAGGCATTGAATAATGTTAATAGTTTGTGTATTCAATTCAATATGTTATAAGATAAATACTTTAAATTAAATATGCCAAATATTTGAATATTTAATACAATATATTTGATATATTAAATTAACGATATACATGAAACATCTAAAATCGAATTTATTTTATTTTTATTTTATTTAAAATATACCAACTGTAAAATGATGATGCTTTACTTAATAATAATAATAATAAGTATTATTATTTAAAATAGTATATATATACATACATACATAACAATACATTTGAATTAAATGAAATTTAGATTATTTAGATTATTTATTATATTCAAAATATATCTAGTGTAATATGTTTGTGATGCGTAACTATAATAATAATTATTATTATTATTTAAAATATATTTATTATATATACTCATATATATATATATCTTGTAATATGCTAGTAATGTGTAATTATATAATTATAATTGTTATTATTAATTAAAATATAATTATTGTGTATATACGCATAACAATTAATTTAGTTTAAATAAATAATTCTTGTTATATATTTTGTATCCATATCTGGATTTGGATCCATATCTATATAATTTTGACAAATTCCATAGTATTTTCTAATGCTATATTCTATACTCTAATTCCGTTGCAGATTTATTGATAGGTATAGAGGACAGGATTGTCAATATATGAGAGTCTACAGTCACTTTTGTATTGGACCGTAGAGCTCTGCAGGCACGTTGGGTCAGTATGTCAGGCGCCTCTACTGCTTACGAACTTTCAGCATTGATTTCAATGGAAAACGGTGGACCTGGAGTATCAAACATGGCGCATTTTGGAAGTCTTTCTTGTTACAGTTCAGGTCTTGGAGCTTCTATTAAAGGAACACTCCACCGTTTTTTGAAATAGGGCTTATTCACTTTCTTTCCTACATTTAGATAGGTGGGCAAATGCATTTTTGTCTCAGTGCATGCATTGTTTTAGTTTGACAGGGTCGGCGCTAGCTTAGCTTAGCATAATGAATGGAATCCTTTGTTGCCAGCTAGCATGTCCTGAGTAAAAGTGATATAAAATTTTTTAAAAACCCACCTAATTACTTCTTGTGGCCTGCGTATTCACAACAAGTACAAATAGTGATGCAGATTAACACTAGGCGATTTCCTAGGCAGATATTGACTTATATATTAAGGACTATATTAGGGGGAAGCACAGGCGAAGCACTGCTACTTGGGCGTGATATCTCTGCGCCCAAGTAGCAGTGCTTCGCCTGTGCTTCCCCCTAATATAGTCCCAAGTCAATACCTGCCTAGGAAATCGCCTAGTGTTAATCTGCATCGCTATTTGTACTTGTTGTGAATACGCAGGCCACAAGAAGTAATTAGGTGGGTTTTTAAAAATTTTTATATCACTTTTACTCAGGCCATGCTAGCTGGCAACAAAGGATTCCATTCATTATGCTAAGCTAAGCTAGTGCCGACCCTGTCAAACTAAAACAATGCATGCACTGAGACAAAAATGCATTTGCCCACCTATCTAAATGTAGGAAAGAAGGTGAATAAGCCCTATTTCAAAAAACGGTGGAGTGTTCCTTTAATGAGCTGATGATATATACAGTATCAGGTGTGTTAAATTAGGAAGACATCCAAAGTGTGCAGTGCTGAGGTATCCCATGTTACGTTTATTTTCACATCGAAACAGGGAAGGTTACAACCTTTCACAGCTACGTAGGTTCAGTACAATGTCCCACCTTTTCTATAAATCGTTTTGTCACGTAAAGCCAGCATATATGCAGCTCTTCTCGGGATCACCTGTGTTTACTGCATGCCAGCATCAGCAACCCTGCAGTGTTCCCGGCGGAGAGTGTGTGTTCCCAGAGACCTGACCGGTCTCCTGGCTGCAGCTCCTCTGGGTTCTCATTAGGACGATGTGGGGGAAGATACGCTGTGTGTGTCAGACATTAAAAACTGCTAGACCCGTTTTCTGCTTTAAAAGATAATTACATTCTGGTGTGTGTTACTAGCTAGGCTAATCAATCCAAGTAAACAAGCCTATATGAATTACAGTATGGCTTTATAGGAAAGCATTTTGTTTGGGATGTCATTGTTGATCTGCTTCTTTGTATAAAATCTCTATTAATATAATCTTCAAACCAGCAAATTTAAATTTGATCGCTTCTATAAGGAAAATGACAAGGTGTTTAATGGAAATGGACTGTTGGACTCATTCATGTTTTTCAGTGAAACCCTTAGGACCCGTCGGAGATGGCCTGATGTTATGGCAGTTTGGAAGAAGGACGTTCACATTGGTTAGTACAGTTGGACATGAACAAATCCTGCATATAAAACACATAAACGTATACTGGCATTCATGTTTAGAAATGTTGAATGTATTCAAGTCATCCTAAATGTCTTAAAGGAATAGTTGAAATGAAAAATTAAAAAATTAAAATTATCGCATAATTTACTCACCGTCAAGCCATCCTAGGTGTATATGACCAAACACAATCAGATTTATTTAAAAAAATATCCTGGCTCTTCCAAGCTTTATAATGGCAGTATATATATATATATATTAGGGGTGTGCAAAGCAGCCGGTATTTGTATCTGTATTTGTATTTGTTGAGGGGGGAAAAGTATTTGTATTTGTATTCGAGTAAAATTCAAAATAGGTGTAAAAATCCATTTTTTTTGCGTTACACTTTTAATTTACGTTATAGTGTAAGTATTCTTTAATTATATCCATTATAATAATTATGGATATGCAATATTGGTTGATGTTTTTCCATAAATCCAGCAATTGAACATGTAACAAGGAACGTCATTGAAAAGAAAATAACATAACAGCCATTACCAACAACTCTGTCAACAGCCTATTGTCTAAATTACCGAGCTAACAGAGCTACTAGTGTTGTCACTGTACCAAAATGTCAGTATTCGGTACCAATACCAGTGAAAATCCACGGTTCTCGGTACCAATTTCGGTACCAAAGCTTAATTTAGATTAAATTTACATATATTAAAGTGTATATCACGGTTACAAAGATGGAAACTGTAGTATTAAAAACACTTTACAATAAGATTCAATTTGTTAGATAACATTAGATAAAATGACCTAACAATAAACAATAGTTATATACTGTCGCAATTATTCTCCTTGGGGTTAATTTAAAAATACATTTTTAAAATCAAAAGTTAACATTATTTATGTTAACATTATTTAATGCACAATGACTGAAGTGAACAAACATGACCAATCAAGTGTTTGTATTAAATAACATTCACAAACATTAATTAATGTTGTAAAAATATATTGTTCACTCAATGTGTTGATGTTAGATGTGCATTAAGTAATGTTATGAATGGTATCTTGTAGTGTTACCAAATACAGGAGATAAAACGTGTTTTATTTGACTTGGCTGTACTTTTATTTAATCCAAAACTGCATTCATATTTAATTTTAAAAGGGCTTTTTAAACCTGCTAAGAGTTATCCAGCCAAGAATAAGCCTAGAACAGCTTTTCTGAAGGACTGATATTAATGACATGATGACGGCTTTTTATTTCATTTCTCATCTCCATAAATATATCTAAAGCTAATGCAAGGGCTAGAAATCAATTAATTATTTGCTGATACTTCCTCGTCATCATGGAGAGCGCAGTTCGCACCGCGTCTGTCGTTGCTATGCAACCAACATAGGCGCGCCTGGAAAAACGAGCGCGCTTGCCGCGCGCCTACATTTGAAATCTGCACGCGCAAAAAACGCGCTATGTGAACGACCGCTTATGGCAACGTGACATTAGCCTAATCCAAAATATTTCCGTGTCATTTCCTCCTTTCTTATCAAGTGGATTTACAGCCGGAGGAAACGCAGCTTTTTGATATAAAGTTTTTCTTGTTCCCGAATACAAATATTTTTTTAAGTATTTGTTCGAAATAAGTATTCGTAAAAAACACATTATTTGTGCCTTTCCGAATACCGTATTCGGGTTTGGCTCCACCCCTAATATATATATATATATATTTATGGTTTTTTTTTAATTGTAACTATATTTTCTGTACTGACTGTAATGACTTTGTAATTCCCATTATTACAACTTAACACTTCCCCCCCCCTGAATATTATATATATTTATAAATATGATGTTTTCTCTTGGGCAGTTACTTCTCTTTAACAGTACTTCTTGTTACTTCTGTTTAGGTTAACTCTTTAGGTTAACAGTAACCACTCACACAATCAACCGTAGACGCCACAAAGAACCAGATAATTACAGTGTTTTGCAGTTCCCATTCTTTGAAACACAAGAACTGTTCTCTCAGTCCATACTTAATTTCTGAATATAATATGTTTATTGTTAGCCACAGAATTCAACTACGCCATGTTTGAGGTCTTGTGCTCTTCATAGGTCTTGTTGCCTAGAAACCTTGATGACACCCCCCCCCCCCCCCTCCCCCCTCCCCCCTCCCCCCTTGTGTGCTCTTGGTTTCACTTGCACACAAACAAATCAAACTCGTTTAAATCCCCAGAAATAGCCAATTAGTGCTTTAAAGAGAAGGGATGGTTTGTATTCTCTTCCTGTGTCCTCACTCATTGCTGCTTTATTCTCTCATGTGCTGCTCCGCAGAGATAAAGCAGACGCTTTGCTGCTATAGGGATGCTGACGTGAAGTGCACTACGTGTTTATGTGTGTGTGATTATGGGTAGGAAAAGGTAAACGGATCTGCCAATGACGCAAGGTTTTGCCTTGACCTTCGATAAACCACAGATCGTTTCTCGCCCTTGGGCGGCGGAGGCAGTTCGGTTTATCATCTTTTTAAAAACATGATCTGGTCGTCTGGATGGAGATCACTTACGGCTCATAACTGCTGGGACATGAGTGTGAGACCTGCAGGTATTCTCCTTTTGTTTTTCACTTTTCTGTTGAGGTTAGCTGTTGTAATACGCTGAATGTTGCAAGTGGAAAGTTGGGAAGCCAGTGTTGTAAGAATGTTGCATGAGTTTTAGTCAGTGTGTGAGTGATCAAGTTCACAAACAGGAAGAATACACACGCCTCCATGTATTAGTCACTGAGGCCATTTAAACATTTTGTGTATGCTCGGAGTAGCCTACTGTAACACACTCGTACTGTCATTTCCATAATTGTTGAAATGTTTGTCAAGGAGTTCTTATGCAAATTCAAGAGGGGGAAACTTTCTCCTCTACTCTTACAAATAAACTAGAAACAACATTTTTGTGACTTTAGCCCATGTCTGTTAGCTTTATGCTAGTCAGAAAACTAGACGTTTGTTGTAGTCCTTCAAAAACGATTTCTTTAAAAGCAAATATCTTCCTTTGCTTTGAACTTTGAGCGTTGTAACTTTGCATATGTTATTAATGCTCAAACAGCAACATCACACACTAACTAAAGTTAGAAAAGTGAAATCATAATCATCCACCCCTTGAAAAAAATTGCAACAATTTTAGATGCTAGTGAAAATTCACAATTCTCTATTCTGCAGTTTCGATACCACAGCTAAAACTATGAAAGCTTGTTTCCGCCACAGAATAAAAAAAATAAAAAAAGTAATTGCGACTTTATATCTCGCAATTCTGACTTTATAACACGCAATTGTGAGTTTATATCTCGCAATTCTGACTTTATAACACGCAATTGTGAGTTTATATCTCGCAATTCTGACTTTATAACACAATTGTGAGTTTATATCTCGCAATTCTGACTTTATAACACGCAATTGTGAGTTTATATCTCGCAATTCTGACTTTATAACGCAATTGTGAGTTTATATCTCGCAATTCTGACTTTATAACACGCAATTGTGAGTTTATATCTCGCAATTCTGACTTTATAACACAATTGTGAGTTTATATCTCGCAATTCTGACTTTATAACACGCAATTGTGAGTTTTTATCTCTCAATTCTGACTTTATAACACAATTGTGAGTTTATATCTCGCAATTCTGACTTTATAACACAATTGTGAGTTTATATCTCGCAATTCTGACTTTATAACACAATTGTGAGTTTATATCTCGCAATTCTGACTTTATAACACAATTGTGAATTTATATCTCGCAATTCTGACTTTATAACACGCAATTGTGAGTTTATATCTCTCAATTCTGACTTTATAACACAACTGTGAGTTTATATCTCGCAATTCTGAGAAATAAAGTCAGAGTTGCAAGATATACTGTAAACTCGCAATTGTGAGATAAAAAGTCGCAATTATCTTTTAAAATGTTGTATTCTGTGGCGGAAACAAGCTTCTAGCCTAACTAATATAACTATAAAACATTATTAAAGACAAGTGAACAGTCAGTAGATCAACAATACAAATGAAATAAACAGTACTTTTTAGGTTTTAGTTTTCAGGTATAGAAATTGGATAAAGTAATCAAAAATAAATCTTCACTGTATAAATTAAATATAAATTAAACCTTAATAAAGTTACAAAAGTTATTCAGTCAAGAGCAGTGAGTGATTTTTTCTTTGTCTTTTGTTGTTTGATCAACAATTAAAACAGACAGCAGCAGGTTTATTAGGCTACTGTCACTTTAAGACCGAATGCACAGATCCAATGTACTGATGCAGAATCTGCACAGAACCGTAGCTTAACTCAGGAACCTGGACCATTGAAGCACCTTTAGGGTATAGGCAAGTTGTATGTGTCTTTTTGCCTTGTCATTTGTGTGATGGGGGCGGATTTGTACAAAGAGTGTTGGGTGTGGAAACTCTTCAATTATTAATGGTTGGTTATGGTTGTAGCACCTGAGCTGAATGAGGAAACAATTCTCATGTTTCACAAAGCTGTAGCAGGAATGAACCAATTCATATTATCGCAGAAATGATTGACCTATTCTGAAAAAGGGTTGAGTGTTTAACGAGAAAGTTATGCTTTACCAAACCAAAAGAAGTCGTGTAAAACAAGTCTGTGGTTTTTCTGCTAAAGACCTGTAGTTTTAGCAGAAAAACCTAAACTCTAGTTTGTCAAACTTTTTTGCTACAATGCATGGGTGTTATGGGTGTGGCGTGCAACAGTTAGGCTAAGTCATATAGGCTACATAGTCATATCATATAGGCTACATAAAATTATAATAAGAACATTATAAGTGTGCATGGGGCGTGGCTTTTAATGATGAGACTTGTTTTTGTAATCAGGCTCTCAAAAATTATATAAAATTTGGATTTAGATTTTCAAATATAAAGAATTATCGGTATTGGCCAAAATTTTCATATTGGTGCATCCCTAATTTTTATAGGGAAAAATGTGGTCTTCCATAGTATTTGGATCATGTTAAAACCACACATTGCACTCATCTACCATGGTAAATAGTAACTATATTGTTTCTATAGTATTTCTTATGAAAAACAGTAGCCTAAAGACATTAGTATAATGCACAAAAACTGCTATAGCTTAATAACAAAACAAAAAATGCTGTTATTACTCCTTAAATGCATTTAATGTCTCCATTAATAATATAAAAACATTCAATATGAATATATTGCCACATATTGCCCCCCATTTCTGCCACAATCCCTTGGTTTTAGTTAGTTTTACTACAGTAAATCATGGTAAATATTGGTGACTTATGGATTGAAAGCCTTCTATCGTTGTGGCTCAATGTTTCTCCTGTTTTCCACATCAGTGTTGTTGAGAATGTCATCGCTGTTTCATCTGGCTTTAAATCACCAAGACATTTGTGTATTTGTGTATGGGAGACATCTGTGCCAAACCCGCTCGAACGCTCACTGAGTCTCACTGTATGGCAAGCCGTTTTGATTTTTATTAATTCCCAGGATATGAATTCTTTATATCAACAATTACATTTTTACTAGTTAAAATGCTAATCCATGATATCAGAAATTGGATTTTCGAGACTGAGAGAGCTACATGGAAAAAATATGCACCAAACAAGCCACTTTGAAATTTTGCTGTTTTCATGAATACAAAAGTTGGGTGACCCTCCCCTCAACAAAGAATAAAAAGACATGACCCTCCCCTATTTTCCTCTGGTGGTCCATTCCATAAATGAACCATAACCATCATTAACCATCCATAAACTGTCCCTAACAATGGATATTTTTGATATCAGGAATTACATTTCCACTAGTAAAAACATGAATTCTTGATATCACTCACAGAAATCAAATTCTTGATGTCAAAATTTTTATTTCAACTAGTAAAAATGATAATTCTTGATATCTGAAATTTTATTTTCACTACTTACATGTCAGCATAGGCTGCCATTCAAATTCAATTGTTGATATCAATAATTGATTTCTTACTATTTCACATATCAGAAATACAATTCTTACTAGTAAAAATCATAATTTTTGATAGGAATAGGAATTTATTCCCTCGTCTTATAGTCCACCAGGCAAAAAATTATCAGTTTGATCATTATTCATGTCAGAAGCGCAAACAGGGATCTAGAGACTCACTAATTTGCTAAGTCTTGCGAACAGTTCCTGTACAGCACATCTGGCTGTGAACTTGACGAACTTCTGGAGTGACTGCAGTGCGGTTCATCTCAGGCCATGATATAAAGTGACCCTCGAGTCAGCAAAATATAACCTGGACTCCAGCCCAGATCCCCAAATTTCGATCGATTGAGATTATGTTTCACGTCACCATGATGTTATAGTAACACAAAGAACATTGTACAGTAAATCCTCCTGCGGTTGAACAGTACATCCAACATCTTCAGCTATTGAGTCACAGACTATAAACATATGAGATACTGTGAAAGAGATTGAGGTTGAGTATGCATTATGTTGTGCCGCAAGTGTCCATGTTATTGGAAGGAAAACAAATCCAATACTTTTCTTACATTTATGGTAAAAATTTATTATAAAGTTAATTGATAACCAGCTTAACTTAGACTATTTTTAGCCTATTTCATATTCTGGTGTCTATATTAGTGTTTATTGCTAGAAAATTCTGGAAATCTCACTAATTAAGGTTTTTAAATGGAACACAATTGAGAAAAAAATTACAAACCTCAAATAAAAAGCAATTTTTCTGATGGTTAGCTCGTCCTTTCATGTGTCCTTATAATCTTTAATCAAAATAACTTCCCCTCCCTCTAGTAGCAACATCTCTTCTCTGATGATGTGTTTAATGGCGTGAGGGCGGGATCAACCTGTCACTCTCACATGAGATCAACCAATAGCAAACCACAACCATCCAATCAATTCCCAATGGTCAAAACCAAACCCCGTCCTACATTTTTTCTTGTTGGAGAAGCCATTTCACTCGGATATACATCACAATAGCGTATAAAAGACTATCACAACTTCCGTTTCATGCTGACTTGTCCCAACAGTGTTGTTCATTCCTTTATGTCTCAGACATTTTTAATTAGCAAAGAATAAAAGAGCAACTTCAGTAACTTCAGCTTCAATAAACTATTCTTCTAGGTCTTCCAAAACCAAGTACTGTGTTTATAAAGCCAGACGCCTCCTTAACTCCTCAGTGAAGAGCTAGTAAATGATTGGGAGTAGGTTTATGCTAATGAGCATAAGCCCTGCAGGCGATGAAATTCCACAGACGGGACATGTCTCAATCTCGCGCACTCACAGACAAGTGTAGGCAACGTCTGCTGCGTTCCACAAACTAGCTGCCCAACAGAAAGCAGACTATGCAGTACTTCATGGTTTGTTAATGACTCTGTAATTTGATTAGCACTGAAGGGGGTTTAGGGTTTAATCTAACGCCTGAATGTTTGTCTGTGCCACTCGAAGAATGACATTGCAAACAGGCAATGGCGCTGCGATGGCTATGGATGTTAGTACCAGGGAGAGGAGGCTGGAACCCACGCTCGAAATCAACCGGACAAGGTAGAGCTTCAAGGGCTTGTGGGATTGGGACGAGGGCGAAATGATAAACAGGGGGAAATATCCTGGAAGAGCTGGATTACGTCTCTGGAAACTTCTTCCAGGAGATGTTTGATTTCTAAGAGTCAATGATAGGTTCTCACTTACACTCTTTCTATTTGATATATTCACTGATGATGTCATAGGTATCGCTCTTGAGACATCGCTGTTAGTGGCTTTTGAAAATATTGAGTCCATTTATGGCTCCTCGCTCACTTCCAGAAACAAAGTAAGAGGAGATTATGAGGAGGATCTTTTTAGTGGACAAACTAATCCAGACTGACATTGAGATACACATTGGATCTTGGTTTTGGGTGTTAGTGCATGTTGTTCTGAAATTTTTCTAAACTTAACTTCTGTTCAACTCTAGAGGAGGAACGTCATGTTCGAGCCAACGATCGGGACTACAATGAGAGGTTCAGTTATGCTGTAAGTCTATAAATGTCTTTTATTGGTAACACTTTACAATAAGGTCCCACTAGTTTTTTTTTTTTTCAACGTTTTTTATTGATTTTCCAATAAAACAAACAATAACCAAATAACAAAAATTATATCACCAAAAGGAAAATAAGTTACAAAAACATTCCAAATATTTTGATCAAAGCAGCAGTAATTAAAATAAAACAAACCAGAACAAAAATATGTCACACTCAAAACATTAATACATGCACCCTCTTATTTCTTAAGGAAATCAATTAAAGGTGCCCACATCTCTTCAAATTAAAGTCCCACTAGTTAACATAAGTTAATGCATTAATGTGCAATACATTTGTCACAGTATTTATTAATCTTTCTTAATGTTAGTTTGTTCATGTTACCTCAGTTCCATTAAATAATATGAGCAAATGCAACTTTTGATTTTAATAATGTATTGAATGGATTGAAATTAACATTAAAGGTACAGTAAGTGATTTCTGAGAAACACTGTTGATATTTGAAATCAGCCGAAATAAACACACCCCTCAGTTCGTTGCTCCGCCTCCAAAATGCACGAACACGCAATGCAGGAGTGCATGTCTCTTTATCATAGCTGAAGTGAAGCAAAATGTGATGACGAACGATTGACAAGGAAGAACAAAAAAATTAACATACAGTAAATGAGAGTAAATTATATACAAGGGAGAGTTGGTTGTTAGTCGCCAGCAGCACAGCAGCTCCAGACAAACAATGACATTCAAAACTGTCATGTTACTATAGCTAACATTACAACAACAGCAGATATTGTTTCAGTGAACACATAGAAAAAGCTTTAAAAAATAGAATAGAAAATAGAAAGCTTTTCTTATATTAACGCGGGTCCTAAAGCTCTTGCCTGATCACGACCCTTCTTTTTCCAGTGATATTCCTCTGAGCTTTTCTCTTTTGTAATGTCTCTCAGCCATCTCTCTTTCTACAGTGTTTCTTCAAATCTTCCTCTTGCTCACTCTCTCTCCTCCCCCCTCATGAGTGGACACACCCCCTGCTGCTGATTGGCTACAAGTGCGTTGTGTTGCTCGGTCCGATCCACTTTCTACAGCGTTTCTCAGAAATTGCGTACTGTACCTTTAACTGAGATTAATGAATGCTTTAATGAAAGTTTGTTCATTATTCATTCAAAATAAGTGATTAACTACTTCTGTTCACCAGAGAATCTTGAAAACAAAAAAAATCTATTTTAAATTGTAATAATATTTCACAATATTACTGTTTTTACTGTATTTTTGATCAATTAAAAGCAGCCTTGGAGAGCATCAGAGCAACTAATGTTCAAAGTGTTTAAAAACCCTAATGTTCAAAAACATAAAAAAATCTTACCACTCCAAACTTTGACCAGTAGTGTATCTTTAAAGCACTTAGGTCAACTTCTTCTGTTTTAAAATGTGCTATTGAAAGAAACGTTTCTTGTATTGTAATTGTCAGTTAGAATTAAAATTCAAAGTTAGAATTATTTTCTTTTCTATGATTCTTTTCCAGGACAATTGCATCAAGACAGCAAAATACAACGTTTTCACCTTCCTGCCCATTAACTTGTTCGAGCAGTTTCAACGGTTTGCGAACGCGTACTTCCTAGTACTGCTGATACTGCAGGTTCGTCAGCCTTTTAAGGTCACTTATGAAATTACTGAAGATAAATCTGGGGCCTCATAAAACGATTTGATTTGGTTCTACATTACACTGAAAATGTTGTTATGCGTATGGCAACTGACAATGTTGTTCCAAACCTGTATGCCTTTCTTTCTTCTGTACAACACAAAAGAAAAGAAAATGAAAAAGAAAATGAAAGTCCCTGTGGTCCATTGTTGGTTTGGACACCAAAATATCTTTTGGACATCTTCTTTTGTGTTCTGCAGAAGAACGAAAGCCATACAGGTTTGGAACAACATGAGGGTGAATAAATGATGACAGAATTTTTATTTTGGGGCAAACAATCTCTTCAGTGTTATACAACGCTAATACTCTGTTGTGTGTTCTAGTTAATTCCAGAAATCTCATCTCTTTCGTGGTTCACCACCATTGTGCCTTTGGTGTTGGTTCTTGCTATCACAGCTGTCAAAGATGCTACTGATGACTATGTGAGAATCTATTCTTGTCTTGTTTATCTTTACAACTCTGAATACCGCATTCATAAAGGAATAAGCTGAAATAAGCTAAACCGATGTTTGTTGTAATTTTTCTGGGTAACACTTTATTTTGATGGTCCCTTTTGAACATTCTGTTGACTATAAGTAACATTGCACTTACATGTCAACTAACTTTCATTAGAGTATTAGTAGAGTGTCTGCTTAATATCTACTAACTCTTTATTGTGATGGTCCTCCAACAGACATTCTACTGACTATAAGTAACTTTGCAACTACATGTCAACTTATTCTAACCCTAACCCTACCAGTCTACTAATACTCTACTAACACTCTAATGAGAGTTAGTAGACATGTAGGTGCGACGCTACTTATAGTCAACAGAATGTGTTAAAGGGACCATCAAAATGAAGTGAAACATTTTTCTGTTTTGGATTTTAGTTCCGCCATAAAAGTGATCAACAAGTCAACACCCGGCAGTCTCAGGTACTCATCAAAGGAAAGTAAGTGCATTTATGCCACATATCAGCATTTTCTGCTGTATGTCTTGCTGTTGAGACACAGTTATTGAATTGTAAATGCTTTAAGAGATGTTTAAGAAATGAATAACGATTGACCTGTAACACATGAAAATATCTCTCTTTCAGACTGCAGATTGAGAAATGGATGAATGTAAGAGTGGGTGATATCATCAAACTTGAGAACAATCAGTTTGTTGCTGTAAGTTTGAATCTGTTGCTAATATATACAGCCTAACAGACTAACTTTAGTATGGCAAATATAATAAATATAGCGGATATGGTAATCACATCATGTGCGTTGTACTAATCACGATCCAAAGAGTTAAACAACATCAGACATATTATTTTATGCCAATCGCTTCAAAGCTTATGAGCAGATTTAACCCTAATTTATAAACTTTAATTGTCAAAAACTGTTCTGAGACTGATTCATTTCAATTAGTGAAATTATGGTCAAGATCCTCGCTTCCATGTATGTCTTTAAGGTCAAATTCATTAGTTTCTTTCCTTTTTCATTGGAATGAAATAATTAATTATATCTGAGTTTTCATCAGTTAGTTTTGCTTAAAAAAATGTTGTTAACAAAAAACGTAATTAGGCTGATGCAATAAGCCAATAATATCTTTTGTTATGACCTAAAACTGAAAAATGGCCAATATTAAATTTATATTATTATATTATATTACTATTTATATTATTTTGTTCTATAGAAATAAAATCAAACAAAATATATAAAAATAAAACACTAAAAGCTCAAATAAAAAATAAAAAATAAATAACTTTATATATATATATATATATATATATATATACACTCACCTAAAGGATTATTAGGAACACCTGGCATGGTTGTTGGTGCCAGACGGGCCGGTCTGAGTATTTCACAATCTGCTCAGTTACTGGGATTTTCACGCACAACCATTTTTAGGGTTTACAAAGAATGGTGTGAAAAGGGAAAAACAAACAGTATGCGGCAGTCCTGTGGGCGAAAATGCCTTGTTGATGCTAGAGGTCAGAGGAGAATGGGCTGACTGATTCAAGCTGATAGAAGAGCAACTTTGACTGAAATAACCACTCGTTACAACCGAGGTATGCAGCAAAGCATTTGTGAAGCCACAACACGCACAACCTTGAGGCGGATGGGCTACAACAGCAGAAGACCCCACCGGGTACCACTCATCTCCACTACAAATAGGAAAAAGAGGCTACAATTTGCACAAGCTCACCAAAATTGGACAGTTGAAGACTGGAAAAATGTTGCCTGGTCTGATGAGTCTCGATTTCTGTTGAGACATTCAGATGGTAGAGTCAGAATTTGGCGTAAACAGAATGAGAACATGGATCCATCATGCCTTGTTACCGCTGTGCAGGCTGGTGGTGGTGGTGTAATGGTGTGGGGGATGTTTTCTTGGCACACTTTAGGCCCCTTAGTGCCAATTGGGCATCGTTTAAATGCCACGGCCTACCTGAGCATTGTTTCTGACCATGTCCATCCCTTTATGACCACCATGTACCTATCCTCTGATGGCTACTTCCAGCAGGATAATGCACCATGTCACAAAGCTTGAATCATTTCAAATTGGTTTCTTGAACATGACAATGAGTTCACTGTACTAAAATGGCCCTCACAGTCACCAGATCTCAACCCAATAGAGCATCTTTGGGATGTGGTGGAACGGGAGCTTCGTGCCCTGGATGTGCATCCCACAAATCTCCATCAACTGCAAGATGCTATCCAATCAATATGGGCCAACATTTCTAAAGAATGCTTTCAGCACCTTGTTGAATCAATGCCACATAGAATTAAGGCAGTTCTGAAGGCGAAAGGGGGTCAAACACAGTATTAGTATGGTGTTCCTAATAATCCTTTAGGTGAGTGTGTATATATATATATATATAATTTTTTTTTTATTTATTTTTTTTAACTTTTTTTTATCAGGTAGAAATTGTGAGTTTGTGAGTGTATTGATTTTTTAATTTATAGAATTTAGTAGTGTCCATAGATTAAAATAACTTAACTTATTGTAATGAAATTAAAATATAAATAAGTTATAATAAGAAATATTGATATCTTGATTTCTAGTGGTTTTAGCTTACTTTAGCTTTGTAGTTTTGCTTTTTTTGTTTAATTTGAAAAATTTTAAGTAATCTTGAGGACCCCTTAGCATTTTTTTGAATCCTAGGTTGAAAGTTAAAAAAATATTTTAAACTTTTGGAAAAAGTTGATATTTGAAATTTGGTTAAATTTGGTTATTACACCAATTTTCATAACGTTTTACCATATGGTTCTATTGGCTGCCATAGACAACCAGCCAGGAGCGAAATAAAAACGTACAAACCTTGGCACTTAAATACAACAACTATACCATCAAATTGACAGAAAAAGATTCTGATGATCCCAATATGACTGACATTATCTGCGGACTAGATAGCAGAGTGGAGTAGACTCATCCAGCACATGACTTATGAGTTTTGCACAGCTTTCAGTGTCCGCTCTCTCTCCTGTGTACAGGCTGACCTTCTCCTCCTCTCCAGCAGTGAGCCCTATGGACTTTGCTATATCGAGACTGCAGAGCTAGATGGGTGAGATGTTTTCTGTGAAATGTGTGTGGTGGCGCTAATATTGCGTGCTTCACTTCCCTTTGGACGTGTTCAACATCCAGTACAAGCATCTCAAATTCGATTTTGTGACTGACTGTATAGCAGTGAGAGCATGACACGATCATGAGCCTCTTTCATTCTATCGTCTCTTTCCCATTCCAACAGAGAAACCAACCTGAAGGTGCGCCAAGCCTTGACTGTAACCTCAGACCTCGGGGACGATGTTGCTAGGCTTGCAGACTTTAATGGTAAAGCTTTTATTCAAACACACACACCATTATTGCACTATCAACAGAAATGAACTTGAGTCAACACGAGTAAACATAAACACTTATTGCATCCGTCACATCGATTAGATCGATCTCTGTGGCTTTCTCTCGCGGAACCTTTGGTATGCTCGTGTATTTCTTTCGAAGGAGCGTTTGTAATGAGATTTGTAGTGTTTTCGCTTGGATTCCATTAAAGTTAATCTAGAGTGAAGCCCCTGCATTCGTGAAATTGGAAAAAAATTATATTGGCTATAGTACTTTCCAATGCAATCCAGTTCCAATGCTTCTAATTAGGATTAGGGATTTGAACACACTCATTCCTTATTGTTTGTAATAAGAAAATGAGTGATAGTTCAAATTATATGGCTTTAATGGGGTGCTTTTAATTTAGTGTTTGAACAAACATCAAAAATCCCCTTAAAATTCCATTAAATGAGGGTATGCATTGACGTCACTTTCCCGCCGGTACAGGCCCCCCTCAGCTGGACTTGATCGAATAGGGGAAACTGCGAAAATGCGAGTAAAACAAACGATTATCAGTTTAAACTAAAAATTGGACTCTATATAGTGTTCCTTACAACTTAAAAGGAGTAGTTCACTTTCAAATAAAAATGTCCTGATAATTTACTCACCCCGATGTCATCTAAGATGTCCATGTCTTTCTTTCTTCAGTCGAAAAATAAATTAAGGTTTTGGAAGAAAATATTCCAGGATTTTTCTCCATATGGACTTCAATGGCAACCAACGGTTTGAAGGTTCAAATGTCAGTCTCAATGCAGCTTTCAAAGGCTCGACACGATCCCAGCCGAGAAATAAGGGTCTTATCTAGCGAAACGATCGGCCATTTCCTAAAAAAAATACAAATTATATACTTTTTAACCACAAATGCCTGTTTTGTACCATCTCTGAGATGCGATTTCGCTAGATAAGACTCTTATTTCTCGGCGGGGACGTACAACCCAGAAGCGCTGCGCTGTTACACTACGTGAACTCACTCAGGCCCACACAGAAGAAAATTAATAGTTGAATAAAGTCATTATTTTTGTTTGTTTTTTGCGCACAAAAAGTCTTGTCGTTGCTTGATAAACTTATGGTTGAGCCACTGTAGTCACTTGGACTGTTTTAACATTGTCTTTTCTAACTTTCTGGGCCGGCAAGTTTCGATCCCATAGAAACCTATGGAGGAGTGATCCAGCTCTCAGATTTAATCAAAAATATCTTAATTTGTGTTCCGAAGATGAACGAAAGTCTGACGGGGTTGGAACAACATGAGGGTGAGTAATTACTGACAGAATTTTCATTTTTGGGTGAACTAACCCTAACCTCTTTTCGACTGAAGAAAGGAAGACATGGACATCTTAGATGACATGGGGGTGAGTAAATTATCAGGAATTTTTTATTTGAAAGTGAACTACTCCTTTAACAAAGATCCAGTGATCCGTGGATATTGACATTAGGGCTTTGACTCCGAACTTCGTTATTCGAATATAATTCGAATATTTAAAAAAATAATGATATTCGAACGAATATTAGGCAGCCTTTAATATTCGAACCTGTTATGGGCATTATTTTTGGTAAATGTGTTTGCTTGTAAACATTGTTTTCAATTCAGATTCCGAGGCTTTTTCACGCCTGGTGAAGTTATGAATCGCATGCTCAAACGCAAGGCTATTATTGGTCATCTGGGCTCCTGTAGGTGACGTTACGCCCGTTTCACACATACTCTGTTTACAGTGCGTATGCGGTGCATATTTTTTCCATACCCATGTTAACAGGTTATTAGGGCTTTCACACTGACTGTACGCGGTTGCAGTCCGGTAATCCATTCCTGGTTAGCGCTTATTTTGTATACGGTACCAAAACAATGGCCGCGTCAATGCCTCAACAACCACGCCTGACGAGGAGTTCGAAATCTACACTCCTGACAATTTGAAAAGCAACGTGTGGCTCTACTTTGGGTTACCAAAGAAACAGGGAAAAATCACGAGTGAGGACAAAGTCGTAACAGTGTGTTTTTCTTCTGAAAACATCATTGCCTGCCTATTGACATTGACTGATACACTGCCCTCTGGTGGACAGAACATATACAACTTAAGTTTGATACCAATATAGGTCTTACTGAAGGCATTTTAAATGGTCTAAATATTATTAATAAATATTCGAATATTAATATTAATAAACAAACAAACTTCAAATATGATTTTTGGGCAAAAGTCAAAGCCCTAATTGACATGCAGCCAGGAATCATGTTTCCTGACATTTATATGTGCCTGATTTCGACGCCGGGAAAATACATGAAGCAAATTTGCCTGTGAACGATAGGTAGGTCCGGGTGATCACGGGTGATCACTTATGATCAATGTTATATATATATATATATATATATATATATATATATATATATATATATATATATATATATATTCATATCGTCCAGCCCTAAAACTTGTACAGTTTTTTTGTCAGTGTTTGTTTAAAAACATCCAATTATGCAGAATATAGGATGGTAAATATTTAATCGATGAGTTGTCAATACAATATATAACAATACAATATATAAGGTATGATTTTACCCCAAAATTCAGCATATTGACACAAAATGATAAACTGCAAATCCACCTTTCGCTCCCTGGAGTCCTGCCATTTGCTTCTCTTTTCTGTAGCTTCCGGCAGTCTGTAAAAATATACCTCAGCTCTTTCCTGTTTTAGATGTGTTTTGTGTGTTCTTCGCAGCATTCACGATGATAAACAATGCTGCCGCTCAGTCTTTTTGCAACTCAGTGGGCGTAACTGCAGTCACTCCGGCCGATGGTGACTTCACGCGCATACCATCTATAGAGATTTTTGGTGGACTTTCACTTTTGGTGGACTTTCTAATAGGTGAAAGTGTCTAATGATAAACGGTGATGCGATAAAAAAAAACAATAAACATCTTCCTGTCACATGTTGTCTTTGAACGTGTCTCCCAGGGGAAGTCATCTGCGAGCCTCCCAACAACAAACTGGATAAGTTCACAGGGACTCTATACTGGGAAGATAATAAGTATCCTCTGGACAACGAGAAAATGCTCTTGAGAGGCTGTGTGCTCCGTAACACCGAGTGGTGTTTCGGCTTGGTCATCTTCGCCGGTACGTTTCTCTTCAATTAATTGTCCTAGGCGAATGGCATTTTCACAGATGATTGATTAGCTATCTTGAGTAGATGTTCCTCAGAGATATATTGACTGCTTAGTTCTTCTGCCTCATCTGTAATCAATGTTATTATCTATGCTTAGCTCCTAATGCACACCATGATCTGTCCTGAGATGAACTCTGTTCTGATTGTCTCCATCAGGACTCCAAACCAAGCTCATGCAAAACTGTGGGAGTACGAAGTTCAAAAGGACCAGCATCGACAAACTGATGAACACCTTAGTGCTGTGGGTGAGTGTGTGTGGAGCATGCTGGGAATGATCAACATGTGGCATCTCACTTACTCATGCCGCCAGCCTTTCAAAAGGGCAGTTCATTTTGTTATTGTAAAACGCTTTGCATGCGTTAAAGGGATAATTCACCCAAAAATGAAAATGTTGTCAATTACTCAATCTCATGTCATTCCAGACCCATAAAACTTTCGTTCATCTTCGAAACACAAATCTCTGAGAGATTTCTGTCCATAAATCATATGTTCATCATATAAGTGATCGTGTTTCTTTAGAAGACTTGGATTAAACAGCTTGATTCATATGGATTAATGAACGTTTTGAAGCCTCAGAGTTTTGGGTGAATAGAAAGAATAATAGAAAGAAATCACTCAGATTTTATTTAAACCATCTTGATTTGTGTTTCAAAGATGAATGAAAGTCTTTGGAACGACATTAGGGTGATTAAATGATGAGAGAATTTTCATTTTGAGGATTGAAAATGATTCAGTGGAGACATATTTCCTGGTTTTCCAGATCTTTGGGTTTCTCATCTGTATGGGGATCATCCTGGCCATCGGAAACACCATTTGGGAGCAGAGTGTTGGCAGCAACTTTTGGGAGTATCTTCAGTGGAAGCAACTCAAGATCAATGCAGTCTTCTCTGGCTTCCTGACCTTCTGGTCCTACGTTATCATCCTTAACACTGTTGTGCCCATCTCACTTTATGTTAGGTAGGTCATATCATTCAATGTGGTGGTAAACTGGTTTCACTTTGAACATGAAGTGGCAACCCAATACAGTATTGTTTGCTGTAAAAAAAAAAAACACTGACAAAAATGTACCTGAAGTCAGACATTGTATATGTGCTATGTATGGAATCCACTTAAGAAAATCATAATTATGACATATGGTTAATTCAGGATAATTGGGACATTTTTCCCAGTCATCTCAATGGCAAAAAGTGTCCCAAAGTCGAAAGTTGGATGATTTTTTAATGTCCTAATCTCAGAAATTCAGCTTTTTATTTAGCAATTATTACTTTTTGTCATAATTTTAACTTTTTATCTCATAATTATGACTTGGCATGTAATAATTTAGATTTTTAATCATATAATTTAGACTTTATGGTCTGGTTTCACAGACAGGACTTTAGCCAGGATTACTCCTTAGTTCAATTAGGACATTTAAGTAGCTTTGATAAACGTGCCTTATAAAAAAACACATTACTGGTGTGCATCTTGAGACAAAACTATGGTAGTGGCATATTTTAAAGTCCCCCTGTAGTCGATAATTTCATCCCTTAAAACTCATCTTTGATCACCAAAATGACATATTTAAAAGTTTTTTCCTTGAAAAAAAGTATTCATGTCTTAAAATAGCTTGAATGTAACTCTACACCCTTGCCTCATTTAGAATACGTGGTTCTATGAATATGCAAATTAGCCCCGCCTCCACTCACTCACACCAGCTCAGAGATCCACTCGTTGACGATCACACAGTGACGTGATTGGTTACAAGGTCGTTTGTGACGTCAGAAACACCAGTGATTTCAAACAGCGTTTTTGAGGCTGTCTTTGGTTCACTGCAGTTTTAAGGAGAAAATACTCAGCAATGGTGTTGACTTATGAATTTGCACATGGTTGTTCTTAAAGCATATTAGAAACACCACATAGACATAAAACAACATTTTGATCAACAAGCTTGATTTTCACCAGAGGGGGACTTTAAGATACGCCAGTGCAAGTTACTTTCAGTTAAAACAGCTCAAACATGTATCTTAGTCCTGGACTAGCTTAAGCCTTGTCTGTGAAACCAGGGGTGGATTCTTTATCTAATAATTGTGATTTTAAAAAGCATGCTGTGGTAAATCATAATTTGAATGCAGTAATTATGACTTTTTTTGTCCCAATTATGACTTTATCTCAATACTTTTACTTTGTCATAAACATAACTTAATATTTCAATTATGACTTTTGTAATATCTCATAATTTAGACTTTCTATTTTATAATTTCAAATTTGTATCTATTTGTATATATTTTTTATACAAAACAAAGTACAGACAAAAACAAATTCTTACAGATAAATAAATTAAAGGTGCAATAAGCGATTTCTGAGAAACACTGTTGATATGTGCAATCGACACCAAAACAAACACACCCCTCCCTTCAGTGCTCCGCCCCCAAAATAACGAACACGCTACGAAACACAGGCAACCGCTAACAGCTGCCGCATCAGAAAGCTTCCGCAAGTATGGAAGAATCAGCCGTGACTCAACAACAGCATATCTTCTGTGAAAAAGATTTATCAAGCAGAAACAAAGCAACCTCAGCGTGCGTTTTCAGACCTGAAAAGCTTTTCCAATATTAACACGTCCTAGATCTTGCTCATCACAACCCTTCTTCTTCCAATTGACCCTTCGCAAAGACCCGCCCCCCTTAGTTACTGTCGCTATGTCCGACAAGCTACGCTGCTCTCACGCCACACCATGTTCTCACGCAGTGAAAAATACATCGCGGAGCAGAGAGGAGACTGACAACACGCTGACAGACAGGACAGACCAGGTTACTTTTCGGTAACTTTTGATATTAAACATATTAAACAAAGTCTCACCTTTCAAATTTGGCCATTTTTTAAAAGAAATTTAAACGATACATACCGTTTTGTGGCTCTTAAATGTGTCTGACAGATCGCTGTAGAGCATCAGTTAAAGCTGCTTGTGAACCGATCATCTCTTCCTTCTAGTTCATTTATAGCATCAAATAAACATGAATGAACATAAGAAGGAATGTTGTTTTAAACCGCGGAAAGGCGTCAGTACATTCCGTTTTTTAAATTCAAATCCTCCCATGTTATTCTGCTATCTCTCCTGACTGCTTTGTCGGACAAAATGGCGGATGGCGGATTATGATTGGTTAGATCGCCTGTCAATCAAGCTCCCTGCGAAGGGTGAATTATATTCCTTTGACCTTTTCATCTTTGGTAATATCTCAGCCATCTCTCTTTCCACAGTCTTTCCACAAATGTCCTTCTCTCTCTCTCTCTCTCTCTCTCTCTCTCTCTCTCTCTCTCTCTCATCCCCATCAGGAGCGGATACGCCCCTTATTGCTGATTGGCTACAAGAGTGTTTTTGTGCTCCGTGGAGTAACTTTTATTCTTCTATTTACACAGCCAGGACTATGTACAACACACAAACAATTATCACACACTCAGAACAGACATCTAGCAAATATTTACAAAATTGTTTGTTCTGGTGTTGATTTAAAAGTTCAACAGTGTTTCTCAGAAATTGCTTACTGCACCTTTAAGGACAAAAAAAAAAAGAAGACTTGGACATAAACTTACTATATTACAGCGTAGAAGTTTTGCGGCTGGGCCACAGCTACTTTATAAACTGGGACAGACGAATGTACTACAGCCGCAAGGACACTCCCGCCGAGGCGCGCACCACCACCCTCAACGAGGAGCTAGGCCAGGTGGAGTTTATCTTCTCAGACAAAACAGGAACCCTGACCCAGAACATCATGGTGTTCAATAAGTGTTCCATCAATGGGAAGACCTACGGTACGCTTAAACACCTCCTGTTGTACGTCCACACTTACAGACACATGTGGATATATGTATTAATAGATGTAATTTTGTTTGTCCAGGTGATGTTTATGATGAGTTTGGGCATAAAGTGCATATTACAGAGGTAATGAAACAAGTTTTTTATTTAAATTATTTCTGAATTAATTATTTTATTATTAATTATTTAAAAAAATGCATAAAATATTACTTTAAAAAATAATAATTATGTTGGCTTTCAGACTGTTCTGACTCTGTGTGCTATATATTTTCTGACTGATCCGACTTATGATTTTCATTAAACGGACGATCAAAACTTCGAAAAGTCGCATAGGGTGTCGGTCTATATCTTGCACCCAGCGCAATTGACTTTTTACACCGACACATGTATCATTCCTATTTTGCACCTGACGCACAGCGGACTTTTCCCTCCACAGACGCACATCAGTAAATTAGGGATTGAACTTGCGCGGGGGCGGTTCAGCGAAAAGAGGAGGCGTGTTCCGGCGCAAACGTTCCCTGGTGCTAGGCGATAAAAATAGGCATAAATCTAGCTTACACATTTACCAAAATTATTATACGCCTGTTTAACCGAAGCTAATTTGGGTGGGTTTCTCCCATCCCCATACAATGTCACTTTTCTGTCTTTTACGGCCCTGACGAGAACATTGGTCTCCTCGGCTGTGAACGGCTCCTGGCGCGCGCCTGGCAAATCCGCCGTTATAATAGCAATCCGCCATGGAACAAACGGGCCTGCTCTTAAAGGGAATGTGAGAGATGCTCTGATTGGTTTATTTCACGTTACGCCCAAACCACACATGAGTAATGAAGCTACTTCAGACCAACCCATTTTAGATTTGCGTCGGGCGTAAGAGTCATTTATCCCGCCGGTATAATAGCAACAGCGCCTGAGATTCGTCCACAAAGTTACTTGCGTTTCGCGCTTGATACTTGCATTTCAGATCGTTAAAATAGGGCCCATAGAGTATTTAAGCTGTCTATCAATAGCAAAGCTTAATGACTATCATAAGACAACATGCTAATTCATGCTAGTAACATGTTAATTAATACTAGCAAAGTGTTAACACATGGTAAGTCATGCTACATGCTACAAGCAACATGTTAATTAATGCTAACAAAGTGCTAAATTGTGTTAACAACATGTTAATTCATGCTAGCTTGCAGTGTGTTAAAACATGCTAGCATCATGCTAATTCATGCTAGCAGCATGCTAATTCAAGCTAGCAAAGTATTAGGTTATGCTAGCTTTGTGTTAAAACATGCTAATTCATGCTAGCAACGTGTTAAAACGTGCTAGCAACATGCTAATTAATGCTAGCTTTGTGTTAAATCATGTAAGCAACGTGTTAAATCATGTTAGCAATATGTTAATTCATGCTACCAACGTGCTGAAACATGTTTACGTGTTAAATCATGTTAGCAGCCTGTTAAATCATGCTAGTAAATTTGTCAAGCCAATATCAAAGTTTGTCTTCAACCTTTACTCATCTAGTTATATTTAAATGTTTGGTAACACTTTAGATTAGGAAACACATTCACTATTTACTAGTTTCTCATTAGTCAAGTCAACTTTATTTATATAGCGCTTTATACACTACAGATTGTTTTAAAGCGGCTTTACAGGGATAACAGGAAAATGATATATTTCGGCTGTTGTTCATATTACTAGCATATTGGCTGTTTATTAGTACTTATAAAGCACATATTAATGCTATTCTGCATGACCATATTCTACATCCCTTAATCCAACCCAATACCTAAACATAACTACTACAACAACTACCTTACTTATAAATACCTATAAGATAAATATATATATTTTTTTATATAATAGACAAAATACAGATTTGGCAGTCACACTTGTCTCTGACTCTTGTAGAAAACACCATGTGTAGATTTCTCCTTCAACCCACTGATGGACCGGAAATTCCGTTTCCATGACAGCAGTTTGGTTGAGGCCATCAAGCTGGAAGAGCCTCTGGTGCAGGAATTCTTCCGTCTGTTAGCGCTCTGCCACACCGTCATGCCAGAGGAGAGAAATGAGGGTAAACTGGATCCCAAACACCTTAAATATATCTTCACATCCTTTTGTTGTATATGCAGCAGAAGAGATTTTGAGTGGACTTTGATTGAAATGCCTCTGAAATGAATACATGTTGAAGGTGAGCTGGTGTATCAGGCACAATCTCCGGATGAAGGAGCCCTGGTTACTGCTGCACGCAACTTTGGCTTCGTATTCCGGTCTCGAACGCCGGAAACCATCACTTTATATGAGATGGGTCAGGCGGTCACCTATCAGCTAATAGCCATTTTAGACTTCAACAACGTCCGGAAGAGAATGAGTGTCATTGGTTGGTTCTGATTCATTTTTAAAATCTTCAAGACATTTTAAATAAAAACATTTAAATTTGTATGTAATCTTAGTCACAATCTTGTATTGTCTGATAACTTTAATATTTCACAAAAGCTATCCCTGACATAATTCTCTCTCTTATGGGTCTGTATGCATAATTCATCCATTCACATTGAGGAATCAATAGTTGGCTGGTCTGTTGATACTGTTGTATACTTGTATATTTATAAGTAGCACTCTCATTTCCTGTCTCTTCCGCAGTGAGGAACCCAAAGGGGCAGTTAAAGCTTTACTCAAAAGGAGCCGACACTATTGTCTTCGACAGGCTGGACCCATCTAATGAAGAGCTTGTGTTTACTACCTCAGAGCACCTTAATGTGAGTCTCTATTGTTAAGCCACCCTTCCCTCTAGAAAACATCAGCTTAGCTTAGCCCTATGTTGTGGATGTTGATCCTTAGCTAGTATAGTACTGTGGTGTGCTGCCACTAACAAAACAGTGTCAAAAGAGTACCATGAATGATATTACTGCTTGTTTTTTTGGATGTGGCACCATGGTAATACCATTTTTGGGCATGTATTGTGGCGATAACATGTTTTTTTGTGAATGTACCATGGTAATACTATGTTATTTGGTTGAGATAACAGGTTTAAACCATGTTTTGGGCCATTTACATTATAATACCATGTCAGTTAGATGCAATATCATGGTAAGACCATGGGGGCATTTACCATGGTAAAGCCAGTTTTGGGGCATGTACTGTTGTAATACTATGCTATTTGAATGCAGCACCATGGTAAACCATGTTTTGCTCATGTGCTGTGATAATACCATGTTATTTGGATGCAGTACCATTGTAAAACCATGTTGTTGAGCATTTACTATAATAATACTATAATAATACCAATTTTTATGGATGTGATACCAAAGTAAGACAGTGTCTTTTGGCCATTTGCTATGATAATCCCTTTTTTTTTGTGCCATTTACTATAATAATGCCATTATGGATGCAGTACCATGGTAAAACAATGTTGTTGGGCATTTACCATGTTAATACCTTGGAACTTGGATGGAATACCACGGTAAGACCATGTTTTGGGGTATTTTCCATGGAAATACTGTATCTTGTTTCCTCCACATGTTCTGGGTACTATGTTATTTGGATGCATTACCAGTATCATTGTAAAACCTTGTTGTTTGGCATTTACCATGCTAATGCCATGTTTTTTTGGATGCAATATAGAAATACCATGTTTTGTGGCATTTACCATGACAATCCCATGTCATTTGGATTTTACATGGTAATACCATGTTTTTAGGCATGTACTATAATAATAACATGTTATTTAGATGTAGAACCATGGTAAAAATCATGTTGTTGGGCATTTACCATGTTATTTTGATGTGATATCATGGGAAGGCCATGTTTTCGGTGCATGTCATTTTTGATGTACAGTAAAACCGTGGTAAAACCATGTTGTTAGGTGTTTACCATGATAAAATCATGTTATTTGGATGCAGTATCGTGGTGAAACCATGTCGTTGGATATTTACCATCTTAATATGTTGTTGAATGCAATACCATGGTAAAACCATGTTTTGGGCCTTTATCATAACAATACCATGTTCTTTCATGTTCATTTACCATGGTAATCTTTGTACTTTTAGGCTAAAACAAGTACTTTGGAGTGCCTCATAACCTTGAAATAGTATCGAAATACCGTGGTATTACTGTCTGAAACTCATACTGTTACCAAACTTTGGCCTTATTCAGGCATCACTAAAAACCTTAATAATTATAAGCTTCAGGTTATGCAGATTCTTGTATTTTTTAAGTCTTTTCATTCTGTGTTTGTTTCTACTCCACTCAATGCGCTTGAGAATCGTGACACTTAGAGATGTAGACGCACCGTTCCACTTGACAAATTACAGCAAATGCACAACGTGAGTGTCAGAGCGGCACAGTTGATACAAACAAGGCTCATTTTCTCCATGGCTAAAAGCTCTGCCTTAGTAGAGATACGCTTTATTTTGTTCAGATCAATTCCATTAAGTTTCTTGTAGGCTTTTCAGATGGAAAACACTTTATACAAACACATTTGGTGGCTCCAAACAGTGTGTTTCATTAATGTCCTTGCCTGCACATTATTGTTAGCATTTATATTAGCTACTTCGACAAAGGTACCAGAAGAACATTTTTGAAAATTTGCAAAAACCAGAAGAATTTCCTCAGAAAATGTAAAAGTGTAGTTTTTAGCTGTAAATATTATCAATGAAATCAACCTCTCAAACCATATCCTAAGAAACAATAACGCTATTGTCTAGAGCTCGACT
Source organism: Abramis brama (assembly GCF_963993115.1). Classification (NCBI taxonomy): domain Eukaryota; kingdom Metazoa; phylum Chordata; class Actinopteri; order Cypriniformes; family Leuciscidae; genus Abramis; species Abramis brama. Next base: position 16,774,142 of record NC_139982.1, on the reverse strand, counting down.
GGTCAGTCTAAAAGCAGCCTATGGGTCGTACTTATTACAGACTACGAGACGCTGTCCATTATTCATGTCTCATTTATGGCTTTCTGCGGGTTCTCAAAGTGCAATAAGACTCACGTCACTGGAGAAGCTATGCTAGTGGGATAAAAATAGCAAATAATGATGGCAAACAGATACAATTAGATCAAAGATGGGAAGAACTGTGTAGCGTGCTCCTTATTTTCTTTGTTGTAATTGTAATTGACTGAGTTTCAAGTTTCATGGTGAGATAAATATATCCCCCTGCTAAATGAGTGTCTTCTGTTTCTGTGTGGTAGGAGTTCGCCGGGGAGGGTCTCAGAACATTAGCGCTGGCGTACAAAGACCTGGATGAAGACGTGTTTGATAAATGGATGAAGAAAATGCTGTTCGCCAGCACGACACTGGATAACAGAGAAGAAAAACTCGGAGCTCTGTATGAAGAAATAGAGCAGGACATGATGGTAAATGTGACTTTATTATTATTGAGACCATCTATCTATCTATCTATCTATCTATCTATCTATCTATCTATCTATCTATCTATCTATCTATCTATCTATCTACATCCATCCATCCATCCATCCCACAGAATTTGTGCTCACACCCAATAAAGCCGCCTCTCAGTACTAAAATGACTTGTTTTTCGCTGCTTTTTGAGCTTAAACAATCAAATACACACAAAATAATGTCAAAATGCCGGTTTTGGCGAGTATTCACATAAACAGTCAGTTACTGTATGTTTTAAAGGTAGGGTATGGGATTTGCAAAACGGCCGGCAGATTTTGAAAATACACAACTCAAATGGTCCTACCTTCTTTCCTCCAACGCTGGCCCTGACTCCACCCATTCATGTGGAGGGAGGGGTATGGGGGGAGGGGGGTATGGTACGACCGTTTGATTGACGAACTTACTGTCCAATGATTCTAGGTGGTCTTGGAAATGATTGGCTGGAGTTTTTCGAGTCCTGCCCGTTCCACAGTAGCCTGACTACGTCAGACTTCGTACTTCCGCTCAATTTCATTTCGCTTCTGTACTCAGTCTGAGACCGCGTCATAGCTTTCCGTTTTCCTCCGGCCTGAAAACAGCCGGCCAATCAACGAACAGAGGGCGGGCTGAGAGCCGTGACGTAGACGCTGATTGTACCGTGGATGCGTAGATTTACTTCACATAATCTGCAAAAGTTGTTCACAGCCATGTTCACTCCGGTATTTCGCTCGATGGTTTTGTTTTTGCATCATACATGTGTTTACAGTGGAAGTTAGATGCGGCTGAGCATGCGCATAACACACGCCATAACCAAACGTTATGTGATTGGCTTACGGGTAACCAATGATTTTAAACTTCAGACAAGCAAAATTGTGGCCAGTGAAAATGCTGAGTGGCTAATGACTTTGGAAAACCACTAGCCAACAGTGGCTCGTGAGCAAAAAGGTTAATGTCAAACCCTGATGCTAACGCGTGCCGTCTATGCAAATATTACACAACAAAGTATCAACATTTTTTTTTACACAACTGTATGTTCAACTGCACTGTCTAACCACACACTTAAAAGTATGACATTTTACATCATTAGAGAACTACATAGTATTAGTATGCAAACTGAGACTAAGTCTAATCTACAATAGAAAATAAAAAATCCCAGATAAATCATTCAGTCATTCACAATGATTATATACTGCGTTATGTTACATTTTGCTTTTGAAACAATGTCTCTCATTTTCCTGAAGCTGCTTGGTGCTACAGCGATAGAGGACAAACTTCAAGAAGGGGTTCCAGAGACGATTGCCTGTCTGACCTTGGCCAACATCAAGATCTGGGTGCTCACCGGAGACAAGCTAGGTAACCAGTGCTAATGAGAACCTATAGCATTCATCGAAGACCTAATCGAGACAAATTCTCACTGTCTCGTTCCTGTTGTGGTTGCAGAGACGGCAATGAACATCGGCTACTCGTGTAACATGCTCAGAGACGACATGGACGAGGTGTTTATAATCTCAGGTCACACCATGGTTGAGGTTCAACAGGAGCTCAGGTAACGTTTAACTAAAAAAATGTCATTCTTGGACAAAGATTAAAGGTCTTACAACCGGTTTTGACACATTGAATTGAACTATTGTTTGTTATAGTAAAATAAAATGTCATTTTCTGATGCTTTGTGCAAAGGACTGCTAAAGAGAGAATCATGGGACCCAGCGGAGAGAAATTCAGCAGTGGCCTTGACATGGAAAAGACAGAATTGTACTCAAGTGACTCCGTCTTTGAAGAGACCATCATCGCAGAGTACGCTTTAATCATCAACGGACACAGTTTGGTAAGGGTCTCCATCTGGGTCCTGAAGAGGATTTGACTCAATTGCTGTCTTAATAATGTGTTGCTAAGCTCCTAACCATGGTCCTTGTCTTCAAAAAAGAACATTTGAT